>NC_136293.1:9054477-9324607 GCF_964198595.1 Lampetra fluviatilis
TGTGTTTTCAATCGTTGATTTAAAACTACAGAACTCCAGTGGCTTCCTGATATATATCGGAGGGAAGAGCATTCCATTCTAGATTTGAAGCTTTCGTGACTGCAAGGATTCATACTCTTTGTTTTTTTCGGTAAAGTCACGTAGGTAAAAAATAAAATAAATGAAAACAACTAAATTAAATCATGGCGTTTCGGGCGCAACACAAGTGTCCGTCATCAGGTGGGAAAGCATGGCCTACTGAGTGATTTAATTTAGTTGTTTTCACATATTTTATTTAAGAGCGTTCCAGACGGCTGCAGAAGCACATTTGAAAGTGTGCGATGCGGTGACCACCGTCTTTGTTCGATGGCTGAGCCAAAAGCCGCTGCGAGGATGACCGGAGTTCGCGTGATGGTTTGTGCTCCTTGGCAAGATCAGCAACGTATTGTCGTTCATTTGTGGCGAGCACTTTGCGTGTTACCAGTGTGACCTTATTACAATGTTTTCGAACCGGAAGCCCATTGCAGCTCAGTGAGCACTGGATGGACATGGTCAAGATCTTGCAGGACCCATGATGACACTTACCAGATTATTTTTTTACATGCTGCAGCTTGCTAATGTTTTTGCGAGATTGCCAATTACCGTATTCTACAGATTAGCAGAGGTGGGACAAAGTCATTGTTATGCAAGTCCAAGTCGAGTCGCAAGTCATCAAATTCATGACTCGAGTCTGACTCGAGTCCAAGTCACATGACTCGAGTCCACATCTCAGAGGTGGGACAAAGTCATTGTTATGCAAGTCCAAGTCGAGTCGCAAGTCATCAAATTCATGACTCGAGTCTGACTCGAGTCCAAGTCACATGACTCGAGTCCACATCTCAGAGGTGGGACAAAGTCATTGTTATGCAAGTCCAAGTCGAGTCGCAAGTCATCAAATTCATGACTCGAGTCTGACTCGAGTCCAAGTCACATGACTCGAGTCCACATCTCAGAGGTGGGACAAAGTCATTGTTATGCAAGTCCAAGTCGAGTCGCAAGTCGAGTCGCAAGTCATCAAATTCATGACTCGAGTCTGACTCGAGTCCAAGTCACATGACTCGAGTCCACACCTCTGCAGATTAGTATGCACCCCCATCCCTGTATTTTCAAGGATCTTATAATCCTGTAGGTGGGTTTTTGTGCGTGTGGCCAGATTGGTTTAACTTCATTGACACCGGTCACAAGTTTGGGGTGTGTCGTACTTTCCAGAGCCAGCTTATAATCTGCAGAATTTGGTGTTCTCTTTACGAATGGAGATATATACACGGAGGAAAGTTATAAAAAAAATTACTCTTACCGTTTTGAGGACATGCAGAACGGAGGAGGTTGATGAATGTATCGCTCCCATTCCTCATTATAACAGATGTACAATCTCATCGGTGATGCTTTGCAATAATTCTAATTCAAATAGATAATTGCGAAGTGGATGATAGAATCACATGCATTGTCCGTTCCTGGAGAATTTGCGCCCGTTGTTGCCGATAAGTTATTCCGTGCATAGAGACAGAATTTTGATTGCGACGTCTGGGACAATGAAGGAAAGGGAGCGCGAGAGTGCATTGACTCATCTCTGCATTTCCACTTCTTTTTTCTCCTTCCCCCTCCGCCGGTTCCTCGCGTTCAAGAAGCAGTTACGTGCGAGACACAGATACGTTACAAAAACATGAACAAGTTGTGTGTGTGTGGTGTGCGTGGGGAGAGAGCGGCGGGGATGCAGGGCTTAATGGGATGAAGAGATGCGGCCAGGGCCCTTTGTCAGAACGCGGCGGTCTTGAATCGCAGAGCGTCGCTCGTAACTCACAATTTGTGTCGCGTCGCTCGTAAACTCGTAAACTTCACGCAAGGCGTGACTCGCTCGCGGAAAATAAGATCTTTAAATAAATAAATAACCCCCCCCCCCCCCCCGACGACGCCCGCTGCTTGCAATGTCATGGCATTTATTTAATGCGATAATATAATAACAAATATGTACCCAAGAAATGTTTTGCCTATGAACCTCCAAGCTTGTTTTTTTTTCTAAGAAGGGCGTTGCTGCACGCATTACGGTGTTGAGCCAAATTACATTTACAGTAGTGAGTGGATTCACGTGGGAAACTCGAGTGACTGGCGATTTAGCGTGCAACGCGCCACACAGATGCATTCGAGAATCCATTGCTGTTACTGGCCCATCCTCCTCGACCGGAATCGACGGTTACGCCGCGAGGCCTTCTGCCTCGGTTGGCTCTGTGAGCGAGCAGCACAGTCGTGGAATTCGTCATCAAACGCTCGTGCTAACACACCCGTCGAATCGTGCTGGTGAGAATACGTTACTCGCAAATTACGGTATGCTAATGATATGCATATGTGGGGTTATGCTAATGTTTCGTGTCAGCTTATGCATACTTGGCAAAAAACACATTTCCATTTTTTGCAAATTGCACCAGAGGTTTTGAGCAATAACCCTTTGATTGATTAGACTTTTTTAAAAAGAGTCCCTAATAGCAACACGATTTTACACTTGCAATTTAATTTATAGTTATCACGACCTGCCCCTCCACCTCCCTCCCCGTGTTACAGATAGACGGAGCGAGAGAAGCCACTGGATGAACGCTTTGAATGTCGGTTGGAAAGCGTTGATAGGGAAATGGAAAACGAAGAATCGAAGCTCGGGCTTGAATCGTGAAGCCCCGGAATTACGACGGCGGAGGCGCCGGATCGCTGAGCGGTGCGGGGGGAGTCTGACTCACTCGGGAGTGTTCGTGGAATTGTAAAAAAATAATAATTTGGAATTGGTGGCCATGTTCCGTTCCAGTGCTATAAATAATTGATTGCATTAATAATACACATTTTGTAATAAAATAAGAGAGGTACATTATTACAGCAATAACACGAATACGTAATAAAGTGAAGGAACACAGGGGCCTCGTGGCTTTGAGAGGTGCTCCATGTCAATGCCCACGCAGTGTGCGCGCTGGCGGCGGTGATGATCGTGGTGGTGGTGGTGGTGCCGGGGGATGGCTCGAGTGGTGCTGGCGATGGTGTTGCGGTGGCTTTTTTGTTGTTGCTGTTGTTGACGGTGCTACAATCTGGCGCGTGCTTGTTCGTACATTCACGCGCGTGTCTCCGTGTGACTGCTCCATGTGTGAATTGTGGAGAGCGTCGGCGCAGTGCGGTGAGCGGCGACGTGCCCTCCGAAACCGGCCACCTGGGTTCGATTCCCGGCTGCTATTGGACGTTGCCTCTTGTTGCAGTGCAAGGTTCTAAATCTAAAGACAACATCACGTTCGCATCCTGACAAAATTGACGAGATTTATAGCAAATTTGTCTCAAATGCAACACTTTTCAGCAAAGTCGTTGTTTTTTTCTCGTCGTGTGGGTGCACGTTCATGCGTGTGTGCCCACGAGTGTGTGTGCATGTATGTATGCACGTGTGTGCGTGTGTACCTCAATAGGTGCTTGCGAACTGCACTTGCCCCAACAGGAGATTACTGGAGGAATCTGTGCTTCCAAACCGATGATCCGAGTTCAATTCCAGGCTACGGTTAACATTCGATTGAATCAGCCTCAAACGAGTGTGTATGTATGTTGAACTACTTTCGCACAGTACGTAGCCAACCGTGCTAATCGGAGGTGCGTGTACCTGGTGCGATGTGGAAACATCAGTCCTGGGGAGACGGCGGTGGCCAGACACGGTTCCGGCCACACCACCCTCCGTTGTGCGCCATTCCGGCCTAAATTGGTGCTCGCAAACAGCAATTTGCTCCAACAGTCTTTTAAAGGCTACTGGCAGGGATGAGGGGGACGGGTGTGTATTGGCGGTGGGGGTCTTTGTGCGTGTTTGGCGAACGAGTACGTGCGAGTGTGTCGATTCACCAGCTCTCGGGCATCGCTTCCGAAATGATTGCAGGGCCACCGTCTGTGCGCCAAAGTGGCCCGCGAGACTTCGAGGGGAATTAATATTAGAACATTTCTCGGGGCACCACAGAAGACGGCCTTAATATTTCACGCCGTATCCTTGCATTCGCCATTAAAATCTTAATGAGTCATTTCTGCTCCTTTGCTTGTTGAATGTGTCTGCGAACAAGTGGAGAAGTGCCTGGTAAATTGGAACAATTTGTTTTTTGCTGCTGATAATGGAGATTGATGGTCGCGTTTATCAGGTTTCTTGCGGGAGGTAACGACGATGCCTTTGCTCTTGCCACGGCTCTGCCACGAGGGTGGGCGGAGGCAGCCGTGTTAGAATATTGGGAGGGGGGGGGGCGAATATTTGCAGGTATTGGTGTCAATTTAGTGCGCGATCTACCTGAGATATTTCTGCGAGTCATTCACGACGGTTTTTATCGAGTGATTTTCGTCGTACACGGTCAAGTTGCGGGGAGGGGGAGGTGAGTGGGTGGGGGGTCATACTGACCAGAAGAAACCAAGGGCCTCTGGCATTGATGATGACCTGTGTATGACCTGTGACCTATCTAGATTTTTGCTAAAATGACTGAAATTTTGCACCATACTAATCTCATGGAATTTTAGACACGTATAATCTCTCTTGCCATGTATCTCTTTTGTTTGATGTTGGGGGAATAGTTTTGTAAAATAAAAATTAAAAACCTGGGTGACGGAATCTGTACCAAATATTAATCTTGTCCCCAACATTGACTGGTCCGGGCTTGTGTATTACATCAAAAGCACTCTATAAATATTAAGTAATTTAAGCAATACGATGTATTTCGGTACATTGAGGTGTAATGTATTTCAGGTGGCAGGACACAAGAAATAACAATTTGAAAGTAATTATAGAGAGGCAAGTTAGACATCTTGGACATGGATGAAAAAACAAAAGATGGAATGTAAATATATTGACTGGAAATAGTGTAGGTACAAGACAGCGGAGTGAGTACAACATCAATTGGCATTCTTGTGATTCAACTGGGAGTACAGTTCTTGAGTAACGTCATGGACAGAGCTCAATGGAAAGCCAGGATCTTCAAAGTATCTAAGCAAGGACATGGCACACAGAGGGAGGTTGCAATGTAATTTATTGACACTGCTTCATTTATTTAACTGTTTTTTTAATTTTGTTGCACTTCAGAGCCTGTTGCTCTTGCGCTGTTTGCGTCGCCGTGTTTAACACTCGTGCTTTCCTTTGTTGCGGTGACGTTGAACTCGCGTCAGTATTTTGATTTTGCACCACTCCAGAACCTGCTTGCACAATCTGATCAACTGCCCGCTAATGTTTGACTCTGCTTTTTATTTTTGTTCCATTGGAACGAGTTTTATTTTTCGATTTAAAGCTTTCGTGACTGCAGGGATTCATCTTCTTGGTTCTTTCGGTAAAGTCACGTAGAATGGAAATAATAAAATAATAAAAATAATACATAATAAAATAATTCTCACGACGTTTCAGCCACAACGCAAGCAGCCGTCCTCAGGTGGAGAACAGGTCTGTCGAGAAGACAGAGTCTGAGAATTATTTTATTATGTTTTATTTTTTTTATTTTATTATTTCCATTCTACGTGACTTTACCGAAAGAACTAAGAAGAGTTTTATTTTACGATGTATTTAGATCACCCAAGGTCCTCCCCTTGAAAGAGACCACTACTGGCTGTCAATGCTGGACGAAGCGCTGACAGTGCCGTATCAGTCATGGGGGCTGTTTGAACATACTTCATCACGACGGTCAGTCCAATTTGGTTCAAGGGGGAAGCCCAGAACCGGTCGCCGCTGATTTTAGCCGTGGCCGGGAATCGAACTCGGGTCGCCGGGTTCACATCACAGTGCGCTAACGACTGCACCACCAGCTTTCACCCCCTCCAAACGGTCTTCACACCCGGTGTTAAATACAGTAACAGCATAGGAATTGCATAGTAACGGCTGAAGCCTCTCTGGCATGGCTCCTGTCTCACTCCGAAGCGGTGAGGCGACCTCTTGCTCCGAGAATTAGGAATACATTTTCCTTAAATCTGCTTGTAAGTCCTGCAAGCCCACCGTGTGGTTTCATGAGTACTGGGATTAAATCGCTTGACTTGCAATAAAAAAAAAGTCAACTCCACGACGTATGTTTTTATAACCGCCCCCCTTCCCACTTATTTTTACGTCATTAATTATAGAATGAACGGAAAAGAAAGAGCGAATTACCGCACTTGCATTACTGTTTTAAGTGGGTGGGGGGGGGGGGGTCTTGATCGCTGTCTGAATATTCACCGTGCGTTATTTCATGAAACGCAGAATAATCATCACGGTCGTGCATTCGTACAATTCTCGCGAAATTTATTTCACACAACGGCGGGGGCGACGCACGCGCCGGCAGTCTTAGGCTTTCGGCGCAAGGCAAAGTGCCCCAGCACACGCACACGAGCAAAGATGTTGGAAGCAAGACGATGTGGGGGTTTTACGTTGTTTGTTTCTCCCCTCCATTGACATTTGATTTTTGTTTTTCTCTTTACATTTTGTCCTTTGTTCTTAGTAACGTGGCGAAGCATTCACGGCGATTGCTGTTTTTGTTGCCTTGCTTTTTGCGCAGAAGGCAACGGGGTTTCACTGGCCCGCCCAGCTCACACACCGCACACGCGACGACAAGAGGGACGTGGGACAGAGCGACGTGGGCTAGAGGGATGTGGCCTAGAGAGACGTGGGGTGAGAGAGATGAGATGGCAGGACTGGGTTGGGGAAGAGATAATAGGGGAAAGAAGTTGAAAGGATGTTGTACTCTGTTGCTGAACTTCTTTCGCAATGCACGGAGCCAACTGCTCATCAGAACAAGGACGGATGGACGGATGTGGATAGAGTGACAGAGGTTGGATGGATGAGGGCAAGAAGAGGGGGACGAGTAAGTGAGGAAGAGGCAAGAGAGACGACGAGTGGAGGGAGAGTCGGGGAGCGCGAAGTGGCACCGAACCAATGCCCGCACCCCCCCCCCCCACCTTTAAAATTCGCTCCCATTGTCTGCCTCCTCTGAGCCGGGGGTGCGACTCGCGGATTTATCGCGCTTGTTTTACGGCGGGCCACGCAGCATGAGTGCCCGTGTTCCGGCCGGGATAAGGATGACGGATGGGGAGGGGGGTGGGCGAGCGGGGCGAGGGGATGCGGCGTGTCGACGGAGCTCCTTGGCGCGCACCTCCCATCGTCTCCGTTTCTCCCTTTTTACCTTTTGTACACTGCACCCGAGTTGCTGCGATCGGGATGGCGAGAAGGATCGGCGACATGGCGGCTGATCCGATTTGTCCAGGCGGGCGGGTGCGCGAGGGCACCGCTTTCACTCCCTGCTAGGGGGGGGGGAAGAGGGGGACCTGAGTTTTGTGACCCTGGCTCGCAATTTCCCTCTCCGACATGGTTCTCGCTTTGTCGCCGCATGTCGTTGGACGCGATGTCCGACGTTTTTCTTCGCGTGCCGGGGCGAGCCCAGTAAACAGGCCAACGTTGGGCCCAACGTTGGCCTCGTTTACCAACAGCTTCTTCAGGTGCTGAATTAAAGAGTGGCCTGATTTCTCCCTCGATTGTATAGCTGCTGCTGCTGCCGGTTCATTGACTCTGATTAGGTTCAGCTCTCTGATGTGGGCCAGTCCATGTGGGTTTATTTGCTTCGTCCGGGAGGAAATAAGGAGTACGGTATCCGGAGAAAGCTCACCACGCGTGCACGCTTGGGCGATATTACTCGGTAAAAGTCCACAGAACGCACAGAGCGGCATCGGTCACGGGCAGCAGCCGACAAGCTCTTCATCATCGTGGGAGACGGCGAGCTACTCAATCCAGTCACCGAGGAAGCTCCCAGCCCCCCGAAGCGAAACGTCTCGGAAGTGTCGCAAAACTTCGGATGTCGTGCCGAACAACGCCACGGCGCAACCCCGAAGACGCGACGGCGATCGACTTAGCGCAGCCGGCGCGAAACTGCGCAGTTTCCGCGAACCCGCCTTGCGTCAGCACGGCGAGAGTGCTGAGCGTAATCCCTGCAGGCAGTGGAGGAGACCCTCGGTGGCATGGATAGGAGATCATCACCGGGGGGGCCTCGGATCCATACCCCATTGAGGGCCCACTTTGAACGTCACCGGGTATTGACAGGCGAGAGAAACGGGGAGCGTATGGATTTCAGCCCAGCTGTCACGCGGGCATCCGGCCCGTCGCTTAAAGGTTGAGACACAAATACTGCAATTTCCGCCAAGCGGAGAAGCCGCGTGGAGGTGCGACGAGTGATAGCCGCCATTAGTATTAAACATCGCGTGATTATGGCGTTGCACGCCGATTGATTGATTGATTGGCCGAGTGAAGGGGCCCATTGGGATCCATTCTCTCTTCTGCAAGGGAGCCCTAGAAAACTGCATTTTTTTTGCCATCATTATCGGGGTTTTCTTTTCCTCTCTTACTGCAAATTGCGGGGGGTCATTCTCATTTGTGAGATTTGGCCCATGACAGCGGTCTCTGTGTTTTGGTAAGCAGAGGCTCGGTGCGGGCGCTTTGCTCGTCGCGCCGGGAGTTTTACAGTCCCTCTCGCGATGGACTCTCGCCCACTCTCAAATGCAGTTCTTGCATGTACTGTGCCGTACAAGTAAGGTGTGCTACCAAATCACCCAGGATGTGCCCAGCCTCGTCAGGTCTCGGAAGATGCGTGTACGCATGTATACGTTGAACTTTCGCACCGTACGTAGCCCCAACCGCGCTAATCGAAGGTAGGCAGAGTTGAGGCCTGGGTAGTGCTTGGGTGCCATGCCCACAGACCTCAATGTCAGCTAGGTCTACGACCTGGAAATTATGTCTACACCCTGCACACCACATCCAGTATCCCTCTTGCTATGGTTGTGGCTACTGGTCACATGCCACCTGGAAGAAATTCGGCGAGGCATTCATTCCCTGGCGACCACACGCATAACGGGTGTCATAGACTTTGGGGCTGCGTTATGGGCACCCAGAGGTCAGGTCCAGCAAAATTAAATGTATGTACAGTGAGGGAAAAAAGTATTTGATCCCCTGCTGATTTTGTACGTTTGCCCACTGACAAAGAAATTATCAGTCTATAATTTTAATGGTAGGTTTATTTGAACAGTGAGAGACAGAATAACAACAAAAAAATCCAGAAAAACGCATGTCAAAAATGTTATAAATTGACACCTGGGAGCCAGAAATCTTTCTGATTGAGAGGGGGTCAAATACTGATTTCCCTCATTAAAATGCAAATCAATTTATTACATTTTTGACATGCGTTTTTCTGGATTTTGTTGTTGTTATTCTGTCTCTCACTGTTAAAATAAACCTACCATTAAAATTATAGACTGATCATTTCTTTGTCAGTGGGCAAACGTACAAAATCAGCAGGGGATCAAATACTGTTTTCCCTCACTGTATGTAATGTTGAACTTCTTTCAAATGCCAGGTCTATTGCTCTCCACCTTCATCCAACCAACATTGACCGGTGAGGCAAAGTTTCTTCTTCCTTCCGAAGAACCCCTACGGGCCCACTCATCGTGGCAAGACTTTCAGCAGCGGATCGACAAAAGGACTTTCACTGTACATGTAACAGCGTACGGTGATGCCCCACATCTTACGGCAGGAGGTAGCCTCATCTGTAGGGCGACCGCCATTGGCTTTCCCGCACAGTGATTACGCATTTCATATCGACCCTAAAGATTATGAGCCGAACGATCCAACCGCAGCGGCGCCCAAGCTGGGTCACGTTGAAACATTTTCTGCGGATGTAAAAAAATATCTGTGGCTCGGCGCAAACTTTGCTCCAATGCCATCTATGGACGTGGTGGGCGTTTGAAATAAGCACGTCGATGGGATGTGCAGGTCGGAGTATTCGTGCGTAAATAAAATAAAAAATAACCAAATAAAAACATACCAGCATTTATCATGCATGTTAGAACAGATTGTTTACGATTCATGTACATTTTTTGCATGAGATATGCTCACATTACATCTTCAGCTAATGGAGATAACTGGAACGGTGGTAAATGCTGCGGATCTAAAAAAAGAAACAGTGCAAACGAGATGGTAAAGAATGAGACGAAAAAATGTAATTCTTGGATTGTGTGACTCGTCAAAATTCATGTTGCTGGGAAGTGGAGCAGGGAATAGTGAATCACTGCTTGCATAGTAATTAGGATGGAATAATTATCATAATTTGTGTGTTTATTCAGGCTTTACTGTGGAATAATGACTTTGATTTACCCAGGAAATCCCCGTGGGGTGGAGCAGTCGCTCGGTGGAATCGCTCGCTCCGCTACGAACCCGGCAGTCTCGAGTTCAATTCCTGCCCACGGCTGACATGAGCGGCGAGTGAAATGTCTGAACCAGTCTCTGTTGCCTCTCCTTCAACGCCCCGCACTGACCAGTGTGATGAAGCATATAGCCAAACAAACCTCCATTACTGACACAGAGCAGGCCCTCATCAAGCAGTGATTCGGCAGCGAGCGGTAAATGATTAACATTACTCATGGATCATACTTAATTTGGAGCTTTCGTGACTGCAGGAATTACTCTTTGCTTCTTTCGGTAAAGTCACGTGTAAAGAGAAAATAATAAATTAAATACTAGCATACGACGTTTCGATTGCAACCGACTCTCTGTTGCATTACATTTCTAAGTATACTAGATTTGTGTTTCTATTTCATTTATACCTGATGACGATTGCTTGTGTTGCAATCGAAACGTCGTATGCTAGTATTTAATTTATTATTTTCTCTTTACACGTGACTTTACCGAAAGAACCAAAGAGTAATTACTCATGGATGTGCGGGCAGAGGAGGAACAAGGGGACACATCGATTTTAGCATTTTCCATAATTTCAATTCGTGTCCTCGATGTTATGTACCCACTCGCACTCTCGCAGAGCAGCGCATCACCGCGTGTGTTCGAGAACGGACCCGCGGAGGGAGAGATGTCACGTAAGCTGCTTCGGCCATCGAGGGTTTTTCTCATCGCCAATTTGACCTTTCGGGCCAACCCCTCTGTGGCCCCGACCATCCACGGTTGACCGCGCGAAATTCCTGCACAGCACCGTAAAGAAGCACCTAGTTTACACAACAAAGGCTCATTCCTAACAGCGTGCTTCAGCCGCACCGAACCTCACAGAAATAATATTCAGGACCTACCTTGGCTCCTCCCACCCTCAACCAGTATATATACAAATATGGGTTTCTTGGTATTTCTCTCACTTGATGCAGCTATCGTGCTGTGACGGTTCCTCCGAAACGTCGTGATTTTTATTTTATTTTTAATTTACTTTCATTAATTTTTATTTTTTACCTACGTGACTTTACCGAAAAAACCTAAGAAGAAGCACTGTGCCCTCAACTGCACCGCCCGCGGTGCTGCCCGCCGCACGGGCCCGATGTGCAATGCTGTTGGGACGCGAGTGATGTTGGCACGCAGATGTTCGCGTACGTACCCTGCCACAGAGATGGGCGTCGCACGACAGTCAAAACCAAGCACTTGAATTTAGCCATATTAATGTTTAGCCATATTAATGTTTAGCCATATTAATATGATGGGTTCTTGATGCGTCATTGGCCATCAACTGGAGAATCCAACACTTGGAAAACCAATTTCATCACGGGCGGCTGAAACCCGGATTTAAACCCCATATAAACCACAGGGCGACCCGGCCACCTCTGAGAGTCCTGGTGTGTACTGTAATTCTATTTATTTACGTATTTTTTTTCCAACTCCTTACACTCGAGAACCCGGTGTAATCACAGGTGGCTGAAGTCCAGTTTCAAGCCCGCAGAGCACCTCAGCGGTTCTGGTTCAGCGCTCTGACCCTCCGAGCCACCTGGAGAGAGAGAGAGAGAGAAAGAAAATGTTCGTCACTTTAGACGACGGTTGATTGCGGCAGCTCTGGATCAATGCGGAGCCTCGGCTGTCAGGCGCTCGTCCCCCCCTATGCCAGGTTACCGACCTTTCCGCCAGCCGCTCGCTTTTGCGGGGATTGGCGGCAGTCGTGGCAGCGCAGACGGGGGCAACTGGTGTCCCACTCTTAAAGCCACGTGTACGCACCATCTCGCTCGGTCTTCGGTCTCTGCACTCCCCCACCCACCCGCCCGCCCGCCCCCCCACCCCACATCCTCTTCCCCCCCACCACAATATTGTTTTCGTCCCCGTAGCAAACGCTCTCCTGCCGGCTCTCCAATTCCATCGATCGGCACCAGCGCATGCCACCGGCGGGTCCCGTCGCGAATTGAGAAATTCGTCCGCTTTTGCAAATGCCAATAGCTCGCACCTTTTTTTCCACTTGCATGATGCATTATGTGTAAACAAACGCAGATAGAAAAAATAAATATAAATATAAATGAAGAAACAGCATAATGCATTATAAAAACAGACGGAGGTGGGGTTCGGTGGCGGGGGGGAAGCCACCCCTTTGTTCAATACTTGGCTTCCAACGGACAGCGTTCCTGTTATTAATGTCTTTATTAGAGCGAAAAAATATGCCGTTCAATACGCCGTCACCGCCGTCGCAGAGATTACTGATCTGGTGCAGGAAACTAATCGCGCACCTGGTTTGGCGCCGATGTCACCGAGTCTTGTTTTTTAGCAGCTGAGAGCCAGTGCCAGGCCTGGAGGGGGAGCGGTTGTGGACCCAGATTCCCCCCCTTCTTCCCCCCCCTCCCCCCACGTAGCGGCTCCCAGTTCCCCCTCACCCCCATTGATCCCACGACAGCGCAACGGCTTCACGATGACGGAGCCCAGGGCGAGATGGGAGACCCTAACGAGGCCGCATTCACCAGGGCTCAAATTAGCGGGTGGCCGGCACAGGCGGCCGCTGCCGCTGCAGGCTCCCGGCGGTGTCCATGGGGCCCGCGGTGCCCGTGAGCTCGCGGGGCCTCCGTCTCGGTTCGTCAAACAATCAGCGGCGGCTTCCATTGTGATTGGAGGTTGACCGCTGCGTAGGTTTTTCGCGGCTGCACTTTGTGTCGCTCTGCGATGCCCGTCGTCTGTGGGTTTGCATCGCCGATTGTTCGGTGCGATGTCCGACGTTTTTTTCCCCTGCACCTGCTGCCAGGAGCAGCACCACGATGCAACCTGAAAGCCACATCGGAGAGCTATTGAGATGTTTCTATTCTCTTGCCACCCACCCCCCTCGTGTGCCGTGCCGGCCTTCATTACTGCTCCCTAACAGCACTTGCCCCAATGGTCTGTTAAGGCTATACGGGGGATCTTTGTCTTTGTTATTTTAATTGAACGGTGTAAAAGTAGTTAGTACACTGCACTCCGTACCTAGCATCCTGCCTTCGATTCTAACTCACGTCCAAAAACAGTGATGAATATCTGAACCAGTACCAGGTCGCACCTAGATCGACTCAGCCCTAAGTGAGTACTGTTGCATTTTCTAAACATCAGCATGGGCGAGAAGCTGGCCACGCCATCTCTCCACGAGTGCCGTGCCGGCCTTTTTTACAGCGCTTACCCCAACAGCCTGGTGCAGGCTACGCAGGGGCGACGTGGGGGGGAGGGGGGTAGTCTTCGTCTCATTTTGTTATTTTGTTTAAATCGATGCTCTGCGGTGAAATATGTTGATGGTTGAGAATCCCGTGATCGCCTTGGTGCTCTTGTGTACTTGCAGTGGGGGAGGGGGTTGGCCTGGCGGATAGTTGGCAGTTGTCGTTGGGTGCCAAGGTGATTGTTTTTGGGGTAGTGTCCCAGTTGTGCACTTAACCCTGGCACGACGATAATTGCTCTCGCCGAGCCGCGCGTCCTGGCCCGGTCTGCTCGTCTTTCTTGTCAGCTTTGACTGCGTCCTGGCAGGGCGGTTCGTAAAGTGCCGCTGCCGCCCCATTCTCGGGCTGGCCGTACCACGTTCCCGTCTCGCTCGAAATTGAATCTTTTCTTGCCAAGTTCGCCACCTCTTTTTGTAAGCCGGCTGTGCTATATTTTTGCTCGGTCTTGCTGCCCGCCCGCATTAGTGTTTTCTCCTCTTCGCAATGAATTACATCTCAAGCGGCATAAGCCGTCATTGTCACCAGTGTGTCATTTCTCTGATAGAAATGTCCCGGCTCCGATAAAGTGACTTCACACATTCCACATATTGCATAATGAGGTCGCTCCTTCTCTGCTGCTGCCCTGATAAGTCTGAAATTCCAGTGTGTTAATAAGGCCCTCTCCTAGTTCAAGTTCAGACTGAAGGCCTTCCTCTTCTACCCTGCCTATGGCTGTTATTTCTCGATGAAACGTCTGCCTACACACTTATTCCATTCAGTCATCCCATTGCCCGCAATTCTACCTGTCATTACGTGCCCGAGAGGAATTGTCGATGAAACCCTCCTCTTCTTCAGTCTCTCTAGATACGCATGTACCCCCCCCCCCCCCCCCGTATGTACGGCATCTTTGTTGCTATGTAATAATAAAAATACAACACTAATAATTTATAGCCCTTTGTCAATCCACGGCTGGATGAAGAAGGCCTTCCTGTGCCGTATAAGTGAAGATAGGGGTTGTTCGACCATACCACACTCAGCTGGGTAGTGCGGGGAGCGGATCTGGAACTCAGGTCGCTAGGTTTGGAGCACCGCACACTAACCACTGCACCGTTGCCCATCCTTTAATGTGTCGATCTGTCAGTCTCAGCACTTGCTTGGGTAAATATCGCAGCACGGTTAATTAGGAGCTCATTCTGAATGGAAGACACTCGGGGACGTATTGCGTTGATGATGGCCGATGTACAAACTATGACCTAGGATACAAACTGCTTCTGAAATTGGCGTATGGAAGGGGGTGGGGCCAATGGGAATGCTTTCGGCTGCCGACGAGCAAAGGATTGATTATATTAGCAGCCAGAATTCACACGGATGTTCTCACCCAAGGCCGTCACCTTGGGTGCCTTGGCCACATCGACCGATGGCTGATGGGCAAGTGGCAGCTCACGGTCTTGTACGCTTCGATTGTGAGCCTTTGTCCATCTGGGTTTGGGTTACATCATGGGACCTCCATTGCCAGCATCAAAATAATACAATAGGTTGTACCCTTTCTGGCAATAAAGCAGTTGTGTTAAGATGTTAAAACACCAAACAGAAACCTTTTGCAAGGAATCCTGACTGCATCAACCACTTATACTTGTGGCGAACATGCAAACAAAAAACATGCTCTATGATAGTATATGCATTGTCTTTGAAACTGATTGGTCCACACCAGAGACAGCTTTCTTTAGAGCCTAGTCTCAAACAGTGTTAGATCAAAGGACGCCAAAAGGCGAACAAAGAAAACTGTATCTGGTGTTAACCAATCAGTTTCAAAGACAATGCATATACTACCAAAGAGCATGCTTTTTGTTTGCATGTTCACCACAAGTATAAGTGGTTAATGCAGACAGGATTCCTTGCAGAAGGTTTAAGTTTGGTGTTTTAACATCTTAACACAACTGTTTCATTGCCAGAAAGGGTAAAACATATCCTTATATGAGTTGGGGTTGTTTGAACAAAAATAAAATCGACCAGGCCTTTACCCCGCAATTACCGATTATAACAGGCCGGCGTAAAAATCAAAAGGGTGTTAAAAGTCCTAAGAAGAAGAATTGGCTATTTCTTCCAAATGCAATTGCAATTAAAAATGCGGCCTAATTGTCGCGAACGTGGAGGCTTAATTATAGAAAAGCCCTTTGAGAGAAAAAAGACCACACGAATCTCTTTAATCTGTAAATTGCCTTCTCATTGTGTCGCGCGAGAGAGGGGGGAGTCAATACGATATGTGGTTAAATAGATTTTCAATTTCCGGCATCGCAGCCGAGACCTTGGGCTTGAGGCGGGCACGTAGACAATGAGGTGCTTCAGAGGGGGATTTAAATAATTAATGGACGAGTTCACCAATTGGCTCCACACAATTCAAAGTTGTGCCACGTCGCCCGGGGCAGTTTTTTTTCGAGCCTTTTGGCCGCTATAAATGTCCACGTGGTGATGAGCCACTTAGTCGAGCTTGCATTTGTGACCAGGCCGCTTCTGAAAAAGAGCCCTGTTGCTCAAGTGGGCCTTATCTGGTTCAATAAAATAATTGTTGATAGTTTATAGGTGGTAGTCGGAGGCGATGATGTTGCAGCATCGTGCACCAAGCAAAATAATTCATTTGTAATTCATTTGAAATGGGGGGAGAGGGGGGGTGATCGTCATTGCCTCCCATGTGAGAAGAAAGTGCAACTCATTTTAAGGCGGCAATTTCGGTAAAAGGTAATGGCGCAGCCCTGCGATTGCCTGCTCGTGCCACGGCTGGCAGAAGGGCCTCCACTCGAGGAAGCTCGAGAGAGAGAGAGCCCCTCTAGGGAGGGTATTTGGCCTACTCTTTCACGCCGGCCAGACGTCAGCGTTGTACCCACACTTCACCCCGCCATACGCGACCTGCCGATCGACTGTGGTGAATCCATTTTCTTTGCTGCTGCCGGACAGACAGAGGCGATGGGTGGGTGAGTGAGAGGGGATTTTAAAATCGTACCTATTGATTCCACTGCCGCGCAGAGAGGTCAAAGCGGCAACCCATGTTTAATTATTCACCGACTCATTTATGTGCTCTGCCCCAAGTCTGTCTTGAAAGCGCAGATCTTCGTCTCGGCGGAATTTGGTCTCATCCTAAATTAAGGTCATTGATTGACCAACTGATTGAAACACTTAGGGCCGGGGGAGATGAGAAGTGATTGAAGGGTGGTCGGGAAAATGTTAAGACAGGCGCCGGTGCAAGCGTCAGCCCCCGAGCGCATCGCGGTGCGGGCTGCACGAGATCCAAGTACACGGTGTCATCATGGCACGGCACGGGAGCGCCGCTGCAATACAAGACCAGAGCTCGTGTGTGAATGCTTCGTAACCAGTGGTCGAAATTAGCCTCGATGCGACGGCTCCATCCCTGCAATTGTCAGAACACCGCACGTGCACACCGGAAATGCTCAGAACGGTTCCTCTTCCCAGACCGCGATGGGTTTTTTTTCCCGCAAAGGGGGAAATGGCAGTGAGCTTGGGCTGCTGCAGGACTAGAAGGTTTCATTCCGCGGACTTCTGCATTCCCGTTTCAACTCGCTGGTTGCAACGGCGAACGGGTTCCTGCGCAACGAATGGAAAGCACGGAGTTCAAGAGACGACGAAGGGTCAATGACATGAATTAGAACGCCCGAAGAGGACCGGCGCTCTCGAGGTCATTCCTCCCGACACGGAGGTGTGTGAAAGTGGTATTCGTCGATCAGCCTCTGCCCGACCGCTGTGTACCGTTGGTGGCCGGCGGCGGGGCTTGCGTTGGGCCAGCCCCCCCCACCCCCCCGTGCGTGTGCACTGTGGGTTGATAAATCTGGCGCAGCCTCAGGGCTGCAAAACCAAACTCCGAGCACTTTCTCTCGCTGAATGGTTAATTCGGCTACCGGAAAGGAATGCGCGCGAGCTGCAAAACAAATCATCGTTCGCGAGAAAAGCGTCTTCATATCGACAACAACAACAACAACAAAAACCCATCCAGGAATTCCCGCTTGATTCGCGTGTCGGGACGACATCGCCGATCTTTGCGCATATTCTAGGAAGTCTCCCAGCGTGTGACCATCCCGTGACGGTGTGACAAATGGGCACGAGCATGGCGATGGAAAGTCACGTCAAGGTTCCTGTTATGTTCTGCCACGGAGAGCGCACTGTTGCCTGCACGTATAGGTCGGCTACAGGTGTTCGCGGTTGTGCTGCTATGCGTCCTCTTACGATGTCGAGTCGAGCCTTCGTTTGACAACTCGTTGGTCACCGCAACCGTTTGTTTCGTCCCAGAATTGATCCCCGCGGATCGGATGTACGATACAATGAAGGCGGCGCCGATCGTGCAATGAACGGGAAATTAAATCGCCCAGAAACGCGATGACGGCACGCGGCGTTCATTTAATTGTTCGGCAAATGGGCGAGAAAATGTGCCCCTTTTCTAGGAATCATCGGCAAGATATTTGTTTCAATTGCGGAGCGGTGGCCCCAGTGGTTCATGAGTAAACCCACCCCCCCTCCATCCCCTCACCTATGAACCGCGTGACCTGAGTTTGATTCCCAGCGGCGAGTGGCGTCATAACCGATCCTGGGTGCGCCGCTCACCACAAACCCGCTATGACGAGAGTGGCGAATCAAGGTCAGACATCAGACAGAAGTCCAACCAGCAGTGGATTTACAAAAGCCTGAAAGTCACAAATTACAACCATTAGTATGTTTTATTAATAATAAAGCTCCGCAATGATGATAAATAAATAAAATCACCCCCCCCCTCCTCGTATTTATGAAACAATGCGGCTGTGGCTGCGCGATCGGAAGCTGCGCTCGCTCGCGCACGCACGCGCCCAGCGACGTGCAGGAAAATTCCGGGCGGCATTAGTTATTTATGAGGCTCGCCTGAAATAATTCCCCGCTAATTAGGCCAATGGGGAGATGTAAGAGGGGTGAAGGGGGAGAGAGGAGCGCTCGGCGGGGAGGGTTGAGGGGCTATGGCGAGGTGCGGCGGTGGCGGGAGCTAGCGGAGGTTGCGGATTTTGCGGGTAAAGACGGTGGTTGCAATTTGCTCGCGGTTTGATCAGCGTGGAATTTGAGCAGTTGGCGGTCTGTGCTGCGCTTAACCCGCTCAGGGGAACCCCCGTGAGTGGCCATTATATCTTGCGGGGGATTCGCGGAGGGAGCTCGGTGAGAGGGGCCGATCGGCCACGACTCACGAAATCAGCCGAGCGATAACCTCTCTCTCACAAGCAGAGAGAAGCGTGGGAGCTGGTCGCCTCTCTTGCCAGGGAGACCTTGTTTCGAACCGAATGTCGTGCTCAGAGCCCTTGGCTCCGGTGATTTTGACCGACCTGCATTCCTCGCCAGAGACCTACCGAGCCGTCACCTGGTTTTTGACAAAGGATGCATAGGTACGTGCCGTGGTGTCGTGGTCAACGCACTGGAATTGTAATCCAGAAGTCGCCGGCTCGATTCGATCTCCTGGCACGGCAGTGTGACCAACAGTGCAAGATAATGCCCCCTTCCGCTTCTGTCCACCCGGCAGTCTATTTGCGGGTCGCGTGTGGCGGGGTAAAGAGTGGGTACTCTGACCTCTTCCTCGACGGTCTGGCCAGCGTGGAAGAGTAGGCCAAATACCCTCTCGAGCGCTCCCTGTAAGTGGAGGGCCTTCCACCAACAGTAGCGTGAACAAACATTCCGGATCGGCACCTTTGCCTTCATTTTATTTATCACGTGTGGTTTTCCATCGCAGAATCGACAGGGATGGCCAATAGCTGGATAACAATACACACGTGCACACAAATGAACATAGTGACACAAGGACATGCACACGTGGACGGAGATAAACAATCCCTCGTATAACCTGTTTACAGACCTGTTAAAGCAGTCGCGGCACACCGTGCCCTGTAAACTCGTCGACTGTGTTGTACGTACGAAATGTCCAGCGGACACGTACGGGCTATTTGCCCGCGGATCGTGGTGATGGTGATGATGTACAAAGCTATTGCTGCTCGTCACCCGTGCAGCCACGAGAGGCGCTTTTCAGCGGAGTTCAATTTCAACAATACCCAGTCGGCGATGTTAACAGTGTCTTTTTGTCACGAAATATAACATGATATTTTGAACATGACGGAAACAGTACTAAAACTATTTTTATTTTTAAATCCTTTATTGCGAGACAACGCCATTGCTTCTGTACACGGCTTGAGTCGTCTCCGCGGGTACCCACCTGGTAGAGCAGAGGATACTACGATGGTTTTGGTGATGACGAAGACGGGGACGAAGGCCGTGAAAGACGGTCCACATTGTGCGTTGCGAATGTTGCAGTTTGGTGTAAGAATAAATGGTGTTTGACCTCCGATACAATTCCTGCAGAATTCTCATCTGCTAAGTCCTGTGTGATGAAAGTCACACAGCGAAGGAACAGCAGCTGCCCTCTGCGAGCAAGAATCTTTGTCAGAGCCAAATTCACTTGAATAAAAAAAGCACATTGATGGAATATTTTATTCCCACCCCCCCCCCCCCCCATGATTGTATTTCCAATTCTGCTGTCGGCATCACCAGACAAAATGAAATGTCCGTTCGGAACTGTCGCAAGTTAGATTTCACAAAACTGATTCCGCCAACTTCGCGCATCTTCCACGTGTTAGGGAATGTCCCGCAGAAGGAGATGTTACCGAACTGCTTCCGAATTCTATCATGCTTGGGGTACTGCATAATGCCCTGCTGTGGAGGTCTCCATCGCATGCAAGTTAAACCAACTCCAATATTTCCATATTTCACGGAGCTGGAATTTAGTCAAAATGAGTCGGCCAACCAAATTCAACGTGATGAGTATTTTTTTGTGTGTGCCGTTATTAGTGACCAAGTTGAAACCGTCAACGTACTGCACTTGCGATGTCGGTTTAATCACAGGGGCAGTTGAGACCTGGATTTGAACCCCGGATCTCGGCAGTCTTCAGACACTCCAGCCACCCGGCCGATGTTGTATTTTTATCATTATTTGTAATTTTAACTCTAAACGTAAACCACTCTTGCTTGTTCTTTTGTGGACCGCATGGCTGCCGCTCTCTTTAATCCCCGCGACAAACATCTCTGGGCTTGCGATGGGAATTGAATGGTCGCCCCCGACGGCGGTGGGAGGCGGCGATGTCACGCACAACCGCTCCTCGGTCCAGAGCTCCTCTTCGTGCCGTTACTCTCCGAGGACTCGGCCCTTGTGCTACGACGCATTAATAACCGGGATTTGCCAACGAGCGGACGAGCGCGTGGCACCGCAACGCTTGCCGCCGGACGGTAAGATTCACCCCGCGTCTTGCGGAGCGGTGGTGCAGCGGTCTTTTGCAGGCTCCTGCGTTTCTTCGCAGAACCCCGTCCCCTCCTTCCTCCCCCCATCTCCCATCTCTTTTGCTTCATCCCCCTCCGAAATATTTTTTTTTTCTCCGTTACCGGCCCCTGTCTAATGCTTGTGTCAGGATACCGAGCCAGATCATCTGTGATCCCGGGTTCAAGCCCCGGGGCAGACAAGTGAAAAATGAATGTTGGCTTCTCCGCCTGGGAGGAGCTTTTGCACACGGGGAGTTTGATGGTGTACGACCCGACGCTGTTTTTTTTATTTTCCACTGCGCGCGTGCGCACGCTAGCACACACTCGTGTGCTCACATGCTCACACACACACACACACGTGCACACAACGAGCTTTATAGACCATCCGGCCAGATAGCTCAGCAGTAGAGCAAGCGGCTCCTAATCAAAAGGTTTGCGAGTTGAAGTCGTGGTTGCGGGTTGACTCAGCCCATCAACACTACAGTGTCGATAAAATATCTACCACTTTGCGGGGAAGTCGACAGTGGTTGTCCTTGTTGACAGACTCATCCCTGCCATAGCAATGTGAAATTTCCACATGTGGACCATCTCAATGCTCATTTAAACCAAAAATGTGTGACTTTATCAGCTATTGGAGACAGTGTTGTTCGTGAGCGCCTATTAAGGCTGGAATAGCACCCACAAGTGAGTGGTGTGCTTAGCATCATGCCCGGCCGAACTTCATCTGCCCTGTGCAGATGTTTAAATATCGATCCAGGTATTTAATGCTTCGTTGACCTAGGAGAGGCCCAAAACTGGTTTCGATATCACTTGCCTATGATAATGGCCTTTGTTCAGGAATTTAACTGAGGTTGTTAGGTTCATTGTGGAGTGTGCAAACCACCGCACCACTGCTCTACACACATACAGGCGCGCGCACACAAACGCACGCACGCACGCACAATCCGAATGCTAGTCGCACCTGGATCAATCACAGCTTTGTGAGCGCGACACAGCATAGGCATTTTCATAGACGACGTTATTCCTCGGCTCGGCGCCCTGTCAGCTGGTAGAGCTGGAGTGAAGAACAACACTTCATTTAATTTTCGAGAAATGCAAACAAAAAAACCCTCTTCCGCCCCCCCGCCCCCTTTTCAGCTGGCACCTGTTACGGCGCACTGACAACGGGGGGTGTAAGCCATCAAAGAAAATAATACATGCACTCTTGCTCTTAAATCCCTTTCAACAATGGCCCCTGTAATGGAAAATCCTCCGCCGTGACTCGCTCATCCTGTCCGTCACTGCAGCATGAGAGCGGGCGAGCGTGCGAGCGTGGGAGTCGAGGCGGTCCAGCGATGGTGGCGGCGATGGTGGCGGCGGTGATGGCGCACGAGCCGCGATCGGCAAGGCGGAGATGGCTCTCCCGGGTAGGGGGCTAAGGAAGTAAAAAAAAGTATAATCGTGGCTCTGCGTGGGTTCTGAAACGCGTCGCAACACGCGGTCATCCTCGGTCGTATTTTTTTTTTAACCAGCGGCACTAATGAGATGACGCAACACGGCGTGGCGCGCGACATCGCACGAGGGGCGCATTGGCATGCGACGTCATAATTAGCGGTGCAACGGGACGGCGTGGCGTGGCACGTGACGTTCGTGACGTCATTGCCCTTGGCCGAAAAGGCTTGTCCATTTGGTGCTGGGATTTTTTGTTATCGCCAGGAGTTTTTTGGGGTGACCGTGAGGACCAACACTGCCGGGTTTCTCTCGGGTAATTCCTGAATGGCGGTGCAACTTTATCGTGACCCCCCCCCCCCCCACGTTACAGACAGACGGTCGGTGCTAATTTCATCAACCTTGGTTGGACAATGTTAAAAAAGAGATGACCACTGCAAACGCCGAGCAGAGAATTCTGCACCAGCGGGTTGCGTTCAAAGGACGGGGGGTAGGGTGGGGAGGGTTTCGTTATTAAGTTAATTTTGGCATTTAGAGGTTGGTGGTGGTGGTGGCGGCGGGGAAGGGGGGGAAGGTTTGGGTGAGGAGGGAGCAGGTGGGCGAGGAGGGTAGAAGTGGATTGAGAGGAGGTTGAAACAAAAGCGGAGGTTTATTAGTGAAGCTTCTCGGTTTCCTTCTCCACAGGGGGGTCCGTGCTCTCATTAGCGGCTCACCCTGCAGCCTGTTCCACCTCCCCGTGCACTCCGCCACGCTCAGTTCCGCGATGAGTTTTGCCGTATTCCTGAGCGCCGTCGTGTGCGCGTGCACCGACTCCGCTGTTTATTTGCATTGTGTGGTTTTGACTCCTAACGCTGCACAACACCGCGTAATGAGTTCACACTCAATGTCGCTCCCCTTTGTGCACGGAACCCCATAGTTCAGACGGAGTGCACTCGCCAATAACATTGGGTGACCCAGCAGCATTTTTTTGGCAAGATCTGACTCTGCTGATGAGATCCAGAAAATTTAAATTGCTCCAGAGTTTGCTCGCTTGAGCAAATGCACCTTGATAATATTGGACCGGAAGGACAAAAGGCCAGTGGATGAAAAATACTTGTAGCCAAAACGTGGAGACACAGAGTGGAGTTTTGTTTTTTGTTTATTTGATCATGCACTTTTTTTGTATTCGTGAAATGTAGTTTTTGTTTTACATAGAGATTGGACAACAATGTTGCACTGGGTGAGGCGTGTACAGAGAGGAGAGAGGGCAGGTTACCGAGATGGCCATTGGAGTTGGTCTCCACGCATCCAGTGACCAAGGAGAGGGCCCTTTGAGCAGATGTTGGTGGGAGATTGGATCTTGGGGGGTCCCCTGTGTCATTGTGCCAGCAGCGTTACGGGCGTGGGGCAGGCAGGGGGTGCCTTGCCTTGCCCCCCCCCCTCCCGGTGGTCAAAGCTACAAGTTGGGCCCCCCCCCATCGACAACCATTGTTTTCAACAAAAGTGTAAAAGAACAACAACTTATAAAAAAATGCGGTTTAAATTTTTTATCATGAAAATCCTTTCAGTTACGGTCCATGCTTTATTTAAATTAAATTAGAGCAGTAACATCTTCTTGGTTCTTTCGGTAAAGTCACGTAGAAGGGAAGTAATAAAATAATAAAAATAAAACATAATAAAATAAAATAATTCTCACTTGGTGAGAATAAAACATAATAAAATAAAATAATTCTCACCAAGTGAGAATTATTTTATTTTATTATGTTTTATTTGTATTATTTTATTACTTCCCTTCTACGTGACTTCACCGAAAGAACCAAGAAGATGAATCCCTGCAGTCACGACAGCTTTAAATCGAAATTGTATTATGTTTTGTTTTTATTATTTTATTACTTCCCTTCTACGTGACTTTACCGAAAGAACCAAGAAGATGAATCCCTGCAGTCACGAAAGAAGCTTTAAATCGAAATTGTATCATGTTTTGTTTTTATTATTTTATTACTTCCCTTCTATGTGACTTTACCGAAAGAACCAAGAGGATGAATCCCTGCAGTCACGAAAGCTTTACATCGAAAGAGAGCAGTAACGTGTGGCGACCGTGCGAGACAAATCAAATATTGGGGCCCCACCTGACTGATTTCTGCACACTGAAAATGTAGTCACTTCGCCACTGTAGTGTGAGTTGGCAACATCGCTCGCCACTGATGCTATCCGTAGCCAGGAATCAAACTCCGGGCGCTGGGCTCATAAATTATTGCCCCTAATAAATGTCTATCAGCTGGGGGATTTGGCAGGGGATAGAGAGCGTTGGCAGTGAGGTGTGGTGAGATCCACGACTTTGGCCGTGATGACATCTTGATATATATTCATGTATTCATTTAGGGGACCGGGCATGGGAAACGGAACATGTATGCCACAAAGCATCGCGATGCCGGTTTAAAAAATTTTTTTTTAGATCATTGCTGCCATAGAGTTGCGGCTACTGTGAGCGCCTGTTAATCTTGAATGAGCTTAAAGCCTGTTTTCATCAGGGTTCTATCGAAGCAGCAGGAGCAGCTGCAAATAAAAAATAATAAATTAAGCGTCGGAAATAGTTCGGCAGCGTTACATTAAGATGGCAAAACACCGGCGCTTCGGATGCTGAAAACCATCTGACGTGAAAACATTTAAGGTTCCACACGGGAGGGGGGAGCAGTCGGGAATTCATGATGTTAAAATGACCGTCTGCAAATGAAACTGGCTTTTGTTTGTGTAATCATGCGCGTGTCCACTCGCAGGCTCTGAAGCCTTTTGATGGCAAAATAAAGGCCGAAGAAAACAAAGGACCAGGTTTCACGCAGCGTGCGCTTGTGCGTCTCCAGAAAATGAACATTTGCAA
Organism: Lampetra fluviatilis; assembly: GCF_964198595.1. Classification (NCBI taxonomy): domain Eukaryota; kingdom Metazoa; phylum Chordata; class Hyperoartia; order Petromyzontiformes; family Petromyzontidae; genus Lampetra; species Lampetra fluviatilis. Next base: position 9,079,487 of record NC_136293.1, read on the forward strand.
GCACCGTGTGGGATTTTTTCCGGGATATTTTTAAATGGCAATTTTTTTCCCTCCCGTAATCATTTGATAAAACCTTCTGAACTGCATCTGCACAGAGCTGCTGCTGCTTGGTGACGGTGCAGTGCGGCGGGGAGGAAATGAGCTCGGGCACGTAAAAAAAAAACACACCTCCAAATGGGGGGGGGGGGGGGGCGCAGAGAGAATTGCCAAAAGTTTTCTCGGCGTTTTGGCGGCGCGTGTGCCACGATTCCATGATTATCCAAGCAGTGACGCAGCTTCCCCTCACCGCAACCGACGAAATTTAACCCCATGCTGCAGTGGTCAGAGGACTCGTAATTGCAATCCACAGGCCGCCAAGTTCCATTCCAATGGTGCAAGTTTCGTCAATCGCACCTGCCCACTCACGCCGCTTCTGTCCACCCAGCGGTGTAAATGGGCACACCGCGGGTTGGTTGATCAGCAGGTCACTTGCGGTGGGGTAAGGTGTGCGTACTCACACCTCTTCCTAGACGACTCGCCCGACGTCACGGAAGAGAAGGCCAAAAACATTCTCTAGGGGGAGGCACCCTGGACCTCCCTCTCGCAGGGAGACCCTTCTGCCAGCAGTGGCGTGAGTGAGAAATTGCAGGCCCATGCCTTTACCCTTTATCCATCGGTGCCCTCGGCGCTGAGTTTGATTGAGTGGAGGGGGAGACCGCAGGATTTTCGGAGTGATTTGTTTTGTGCTGTTGCCGGTGACCGGCGGTCAAGACTGTCACGATTGTGATGACTCTGGAGGGCCCTAGCCGGCCGGAGATTCGGCGATCATTTCTCCCACATCTGCCTCCGGAGTCCTGATCCCGGGGTCATGGGGGGTTGGTGGGGTGAAGGTCAATCTATTGTCTAAAGACCCCATCAGAGATCGCTCTGTCAGTTTGTGGTCTGCCTACGATACGAATAGCCCTGAGTTGCACCTGGTCTCGTCGGATCTCTCTCAATCTCTCTCCGAAGCTGAGCAGGGTTTGAGATTTGTTAGTACTTGTAAGGGAGGCCGCCTGAGAATAGCGTGTGGTGGTTGGCTTGAGCCTTGCAGTGATCAGCTGATGGCAGTGCAGCAATGAATTCTGGGATCTAGCTGCGTGCGGCCACGAGTGTTTTCAATTTCATATGTGTGCCTGATGGCTTTCTCTGGATAATCTGGCTCTCTCTTGCTTGAAGCCAAATGCTCGTTTATGGAGCCGCGTAGGTTTTCATGGCTGCCCTGTACGGCTCTCCCGATGGGATTTCGGGTCATTGTCACGTGTTTTTTGTTCGGCACGTTTTCCGATGTTTCGGCCGACGTGCCGCCGGGAGCTTCTTTTGGGAACTGAATATGAGAACAAAATTTTATTTATAGAAGAAATAAAAAACCGAACGCCTGTATGCCGATCAGCGGGCTACTCGTTAATGGAATTGGCTAGAGATATCGGTGCGGTATCTTCGTGAAAAAGAGAGTCTCGGAAATTATTGAGGCTCTCCTTGGATAATCAAGTGCATTATTATTGGTTTTATAGTTGAGTGTATAACCCGTTCTCCCCCGGCGGTGATGTCTCGCCGGCAACGGAGAGGAACAGAACTCCTGTAGCTTAACAATCCATTTCTTGAAGCCGCTTGTGGAGGAAATGGGGACATGGGGGGGATCCCGTTGTCTGGAAGTGCAAATTATAATGTAATTTTTCTTGTCTGCGAAGGAAGCAATAATGCACACACCCGGAGCCGCGCGGCAACCATGGTGCAGCATAAGAGCAGAGGGCGTGTTTCTTCATCATCTTCTTCAGCCATGGTCAATCCACTGCTAGATGAAGGCCTCCCCAATCTGCCGCCATATCACATTGGCCCGCGATTTAATAATTATCCACCTGTCACCAGCGCACGGGCTAATTTCGTCGCTCCGTCTCATTCTGTGGGGGCCTCGGCGGGAGCTCAGGAGAACCCCCTCCAGCACGTGGTTTGGCCTCATCTTCCACGTGGCCCAGACGTCTTGGGGTAATGTGAGAGTGCGCCCACACATTACCCCGACCAAACACGACCTGCCGATCGATTAGCTGTCGTAAAAATGCATCCTACTTGGTGGACAGAGGCAGGTGTTTGGTGGATTTGAGCAACTTTCACCGTTGGCTTTCAACTGCTACGCGAGGAGATCGCATCTAAACGGGGACCTCAGGATTATGACGCGCATTGTGGTAACGACTGCATGCCAAGGCAACGTCCCATTTTTAGCGTCCGTTTATTTGAATAAACATCACTTATTGGAAACCCAGTGAATGTGTTTATCCATCCACATGAATGAGACAAGGATATGAGTTTAAATACTTCACCTGTCAGTTCTTCCCCTTACCACGCTCATTGTTGTTTTATAAATATATCAGTTTATTCTTTAGTTTATTTTGCTCTTGGCTGGCTCTCAAATCGCTTGCTCTCTTGGCATGCGTGCACAATTTTTTTTTTGTTTCTCGTCTGTTTATGGCTCTTGCCCTCATTTTCTGATTTTCGCTCGGTTGCAGTACCCCTGGAGGTGATTCTGTTGTGTAATAGCAAAGTCGTGGCGGGTGGAGGGTTGGCGCTGCGGTTAGCGCACCGGTTCGCGCACCGGTTTGTGCATCGGTTCGTGCACCGGTTCGTGCACCGGTTCGCGCACCGGTTAGCGCACTGCGCGATGCGCCAGGCAACCTGACGTTGGATTACCGGACACGGCTATCATCAGTGGCGCGTTTGATAACTTAACCGGTCCTGGGCCCCCTCCCCTTCCATTTTGGAACCTGCCACTGACCAGTGTGGTGAAGTATGGTCAGACGACCTCAGCGACAGATACAGTATGAAGTGGGAGGCCTTTACCTATCGATGGCTTGACGAAGGGCTACACGTTATTGATTTATTTGTGACGGGTTATTTTGACAACCCAATTACAATTTTAGTTTTTGTACAGCATATACAACTTCACTGTTTGCAAGTGGGAAATTACATTTTGAGAATATTGAGGGTGTTAATTAACTTTCACATTGTTGAGACTGCTTTTGTTCCATTATGTTACTTTGAAAACATTTGTTAGCACGTGTCACTGTGCTGTCGCTTGCTACGACGCTGCAGCTCCTGCATGTTCAGTCCACTTGGAGGACATAACAGGAACATAATTTTTGGATGGCTTTCAAAATGTTAAATGTGTTAATATTGTTCATTTTCAACCCTTTATCAATTTACCCCTGGATGCAGACCCCCCCACCCCCTCCATGCCGTGTCGGCCGTGGGATTTGTTTGACCATACTTCACCACGCTGGTCAGTGCAGGGTGTTAGCCGTGGCCGGGGTATCAAAACATAGGTTCACGGGATTCACAGGGTGGCGGCATGAACCACTGCACCACCACTCCCCCGCCGCTTATATTATAATTTATTTTTCGATCAACTTTAATATCTTTGAAGTGTTATATTTTTGTTCAAACATATGTACGCGGTATGGAAACGCATCGGCTTACGGGGGCTTTAAGCTGCTTTTCTTTTGTTATATCAATTTCCGACGCTCCGCTTGCGCCGCGTGTAACACGCTTGCCAAAACCAGCCGCCCGTCTGGGTGCCTCCGTGACGAGATATTCCGAACAATCACGGCGACGTGTGTTGTCACGTGTCGCAGCGCTGCAGCGGAGCCCACAAAGTGCTGGCGTCGTCGCTGTGCAACGCGGGTTAACTCCACGCCGCGTTCATTCTCGTTCCATCGATCGCGCCCGCTTACGATAAGCGTATGGCCCTTGCGTTCGTTCGGTTAGAACGTTCAACTCAGGTACATTTTTATTGTTGCCTAGTTTCCGCTCCCCCAGTATTTTTCAAAGATCGCCAAACTTCCAGTGCGCCTCGCGTCAAGGATAAGGGCGGCCCCCGAAGCGTTTGTTGCGGAGAGAGGCGAGCATCCCTCGCTTTGGCTCTCTGAGTAATGCCTACGATGGCACCGGCGTGTGTGGACGAGGGAAATGCGTCGAGTGCGCCGTGAAACGGTGGAATGCGTTTCCATATTGACCGCCCGTCGAAGGGCACAGGAAAGAAATGTTTAAAAATATTTGGTATCCGCGCTTCAAGCAAGAACCCCCCCCCTCCGCCTCCCAACGCACTTGGCAAGGGGGGGGGGGTATACTCACTGTTTTTGTATTTTCAAACCTCAAATGCGCAGATTAAACAGCCCCTCTCTGAGCTGCAATCTGGATCACATATCTTCAACAGCCGTGCAGTGGTTTGACACTCTGTAAATTTCCATAGTCAGATTTGTAAAAAAAAGTCGTTGAGGCAAATATAGCTTAGCCGATAATTTAGCAGAGATCCAACCATGGAAATGTGGCTTGAAATCCCTGAACAAGGCCTTTCATCATCTTTGTCTTTATCATCATTTGGCTCGATATCATTTTCGATGTCATTATCATTTTCAATATCATCATTATCATCACTACCATCAGCACCACCATCAACATCAAAGCAGTAATCATCATCATCGTCTGCTGCTGCTGCTGCACTGGTTGAGGCTACATCACTTCGAGCAACGTCATAATTAAGGGAGTATAAAAGCTATTATTCTTCTTGGTTCTTTCGGTAAAGTCACGTAGAAGGGAAGTAATAAAATAATAAAAATAAAACATAATAAAATAAAATATATTATATTAAAATAATAAAATAAATAAAAATAAAACATAATAAAATAAAATATATTATATTATTTTATTATGTTTTATTTTTATTATTTTATTATTTCAATTCTACGTGACTTTACCGAAAGAACCAAGAAGATGAATCCCTGCAGTCACGAAAGCTTTAAATCGAAATTTAAACCTATTATTATTTTTCATTAAGCGAGTGTCCCTTGAGCGTTCTTTTCTCTGTCATAGGAATGTAGAATTGCTACCACCTACTCGGCAAAATAAACTGAGATGATCACGACGGATGATTTCATGCGCTCGCCATCCCCACGCGTATGCACTTCCTCTTCACATTTGTGAACGAAAATTGTCCCCTGCCCGCCGCATTCGCAAACCTCTCCCGGCGATGCCTCTTTGAGGTGTCACGGCAGGAAACTGAAATCTCCGTTGCAGTTGATCCTCGTTGGGCTCTCCGTGCAACGTCGGCACGCAAGCGCGACATTAAACGGTGTTATTGATTGAGCTCTTCCGCCGCAACCGAAACGCCATCCTCAGTATTATTCGGGGGTGGGGGTCGGGACACAAAGTGGCGACGTTGCGACGACGTTGGGGACGCTTGCCGACGGTTTCAAGCAAGGCAAGAACGCGTTGTGCGCAAAGCGCGCCCTCACAACTCTCGTGCTCAGTGTGTAAAATCACCGCCAGCATCGCCCTCGGGCAAGTGCATTGTGGTCGTCTTTGTCTGAGTTCACCGTCGAAATAAAAGAGGACCACAATGCACTTCTTCAGAAAATGATGATGGGTTTTGTTTGTTTGTTTGTTACATATGCACAAAAGGGCTGTGTTCATGGCACGCATTGTTGTGTCTTGCTTGCAACGTATGGTTTTACGGCCTCCACTTGTATTCTGTACGATGGGTTTTTCTGGTCATTTACAGATTTGCTTACCAACGTAGTTCAGTCACGATACGGGATCGCGATATACGTTGTGACATGGATGTCTTGGTATCATGGATATCGTATTTTAAATTCACAGCGTGCCTTTGATCAAGGCGCTTTATCTCATGAGTAGATTATCATCATCATCGTAATCGTCTGCCATGGTCTATCCACTACTAGATATCGGCTTCCCCAAGCCGTCAAAACCCTCTTGTGGTCTAGCGATGGAACAATCTTTATATCACCTGCCCAGGAGCCAATTCCATTGTTCCATCTCCAGCGTCCTTTCAGGCGGCGTTCCCTTTTTTGTCAGTAAACTCTCACCACGTGTCGTTGTATCCGGCAAAATGCAGCTATCACGGCTATCACTGTAATATCCCTTTGAAGTCGATGGGTAATATTTGACTAAACTATTCCTGGATCAGCGCCAACTTATTCATTTCAGCCGGAAAATAAATGAATACGTCAATAGAATTTCGGTAATAGACCGTCACTCTCGGAGGTGGGCAGGTAGCTTGGGGAGGGGGCGGGGGCTTGAACGATGTCAGAGGATTGAATTGGCGCTGCTAAGCTCCTGGGTTTAAGTCTGTCGGTTTCAGTCGCCCGTGATTCAATTGGGTTCTCAAGTGTTGGGTTGTATGTGTCAGTATGCCCAACTTCTTTCGCCGCCGTACACGTAGCCAGCCGTGCTAATCGGAGGTCTTCTTCAGTTGCTGGTCTCAGCCCGGTGATCAATGACGTCGAAAAATACCATCACGTAAAACTCGGGTTCTCGAGAGAGAGTAACGTGGCAACATTCCCCGTGCCGAGAAGGGAAAGTGCACCAACTGTTGTGCCACGGCTCCCACACATTGAACAATAACCCGATTATTATAAAGCAATATCGCAATTCCACATTCGCCATGTCCTGCTGGTTTAAACGCTAGGCTGCTCAATTTTTTTTCCAAACCTTCTTACCGCCTTTGAAACCAATTGTCCTCCGTGTAAAAAAAAACACACCTGCAATTTTTTTTATTCTTTTAAAACCCGCGTGGGGTAAATAGAGATGGTTAAAAAAAAATTGGCAGCGTAGCACTTAAATGATCAGTAGTTGGCGTTGACAATTATAAAACCCGAGGCCATGATCACCACCACATCGTGCACATCGCCCATGCTCCCCAGCGCCGTGGCGTGGCATGACCTGGCCTGGTGTGGCGTGGTTCAGCGACCGATGCTCGGCGAATGTGGGGAGTCTCGGCGAATGTGGGGAGTCTCGGTATGGTGGTGGAGGGAACCGAGGGGTGGGGTGGGGCGAGGGGAGGGGGGAGCGGTGGTCGGTAAGAGTGGCCCAACAGGCTTCTCGCCGGGGAGCCAGGGAAAGAGGGTGGTAATTGTCCGTCAGAGCCGGTGCCATTAGGGAGTGATTGATTCCCACGTCCTGCGGCGACGGACGTGTCGTTTTCTCCGCGTGCCACGACCGTCCCGCCAAGGAATGCGAAAAGGGGGAAGAAGAGAAGTGGGACGAAAAAAAAACCCACAGACACCGGTTACCCCGTGACGGGAATATGTCAAAAGAAAAGACCCTAATTAGCAACCCGGACGTTGAGATGAAATGAAACAACGGCAGCGCTCGTTGTTGCCGCTTTAGATAACGCCCGCGCCGGAGGGAGGCATCACTTAGGGCCACGTCTCGTGGCGCGTTCAACATCCTTCTCCCGCGTTCCTCTTTCTTGCGACCTCGCCTTCCCCGTTATTTTTCGCTTAAACGATTGAGGGGTGGGGAGGGGGTAGGGTTCCGATTCGGTAATTGTCCGCGGATGAAACGCCCCATAAATAAGGTGGCTTATCACTTCGAGACACCGGCCAATCGTTTGGATGTTCACGCTTCGCTGCGGGCGCCGTGTTGATCGTTGCGGTGCCTTCCTGAGCAGAGCGAGACGTTTGTTTTTCATCGGGGCACGTTGAAAGTTCTTTGGGTAAAGGGAAAAGGTGCTGCCAGGTAATTGCTTGTTCATGCCTCTGCTTGCAGAAGGGGAGCTCTAGAGAGCCCCTAACCTCTGCATCTCAACATTGGGCACATTTATTGCACCGCACAGAGAGAGGCCATCAGTAGCAGAAGAAAGGGGAAATTGTTGAGCACGAGCTTCAACGTGGGCAGGGAGTTGACAGCATGGGCGGCTGGGGGAGAAGGGGGTTTAGACTTTCGGGGCAGCAAGAGAAAATGAGCGACCTCCTGCTGAGTGAGGGTTGAGTGGATGCTTCGGTAGACATGCCTTAGTTACCGGAGCGTGGAGGGGAGGGAGGTAAGAGCGGAGAGGTAGGAGAGTGCGTGGAGGGGAGTAGAGTGAGATGAGAGGGGAGAGGCAGTAGAGTGCGTGGTGGGGAGTAGAGTGAGATGAGAGGGGAGAGGCAGTAGAGTGCGTGGAGGGGAGTGGAGTGAGATGAGAGATACACAGGGGTGAGTACATTGAGAAGACAGTGCGGTCTTAAAATTAATTTTTTAGAATTTGAATTGGGAGCCGGCAGAGGAGTGAGAAGGGCATTGGAGATTGGAGTCAACAAGACAAAGATAAACAATAATACCCGTGAGGAAATGGCACAATCAGGTACAGCAGAGGAGACGAGCTCCCCTCTTCTTCCTGATGGAAGACGGAGAGGAAGGGGGAGTTCAAGAATCTGTTTATTTTACTGCAATGTGGCAAATGCTCACATAAATACATTACATTCAACATTTACGAATTGAAAACTGATATTTACACACTTGATTCAATGCATGTATATTGAGCTTAAGTATACAAGTTATTGGATAAAACGTCATCAAATATTATTTTATATATGTATAAATAACAATGGCGTAGGGTGGCGTGCATGGGCCCTGGTGCAACGGTTGAAATGGGGACTCCTGCATCCAATCCCATCGCTATTGGTAGCCCGGTGCCTTGGACTGCGGACCGCGGTGCTGCAGTTGCAGCGCCTGCACACTCGAGTGCCACGCCGCTGCCCTGATGTACGTACGTACGTTGAACCTCTTTCGCACCGTACATCGCCAACCGTGCTAATCGGAGGTGCGGTGTCAGACTGATGGCGTAACACGATGTGCGTCGGGTAGATTTTTCTGGCCTGTTCTCATCAGCCGGTTGCCGGAATTACTCGTGGCCTCCGAGCGCTTGTGGCAGGTGTTGGCACTCGATGACAAAACGATTTGTCGGGAAAACCCAACAGCAGAATTCGGGCTCGCGAAGGAGCAGACGTTTTTGCCCGACAGGTGGTGTTCGACGTGCTGTAATGTAACTATTTGTATTTCAGTGACGAATAATTGAAAGTCATTGTCCTTGGGATTAAAGTTATTTTAGGAACACCTCACTTTCATAATTGTTCCTTCCCAGTTATATTTCGAGCTGTGCCGTTGGTGTCACGCCCAGACAGTGGAGTGACATCACCACGGGGTCGAGGGACGGCCTGTGGAAGATGACATCATTGAACTACTGCTGAGGTCCCTTGCCTTGCCTCTGACCTTTACTGTGTAGACTCGTCATTGTTTGCACCCCAAAACTCAGACCGCCATCTTCTTGGTTCTTTTGGTAAAGTCACGTAGAAGGGAAATAATAATAAAATAATCAAAATAAAACATAATAAAATAATTCTCACGACGTTTCGGCCACAACGCAAGCAGCCGTCCTCAGGTGAAGACCAGGTCTGTCGGGGAGACAGCGTCTGAAATTATTATTTCCCTTCTACGTGACTTTACCGAAAGAACCAAGAAGATGAATCCCTGCAGTCACGAAAGCTTTAAACCAGACCGCCATCGTTGATGGTGGCATACCCACGGACTAACAAGTTATTTGTCTCTCGTAAATAAAAGTTTATATTTTTACACGGCTCCTGATAGCCTCCTATGAGTGACTATCAGCATTGATTGGTTCAATATTAGCAATGTCTCATTGGTGAAGTCTGCCCTGTTTGAACTCATGTTGGTGAACTGCCCCATATTTATAGGCAAATACCCTTTCTCGAAGACATGGGTTTGATGCTGAACTATACAGAACATTGCTTGAAAATAAGCTATTTCCTAAGGTGTGTAGAAAGCTTGCGGTTTCATGTCTGCTATTGAAAGATATTTCTATGCCAAATAAAAGATCAGGACTCTTGTTGGCAGAGTCCTTTCCCAGGCACTGCAATGTGAATTACGCCTTTAATTACAAGTCACCCTCTCCGATAGAGGCAGATCTAGAAACCTTCCAGGAGACAGGCAGTCCTGAAAAAAGTTAAATATGGCCTTAAATTAATAACAACAAGAATTTTTATGTATTTTCATTTAAAATTCAATATAAATACCAAATTTCAGGGTCGCAAGTGGCGGAGGCGGGGGGTGGGTGGATCCCTTCCCCCCGCCCCCCCCTTGGAGCTCACGATGATCACAAATCTTCTTTTTCTCATAAGATCAGCCATTGCCAAAAAAAAACATTAACCGAAATATATGCTCTCATGGACGAGGCATTTGTTTTTGTTATTGGCAACTTTGCCGAAATATTTGCATCCTGTAAGGTTAGGCTGCGTAACAAATATGGAAATATATGCGTTAATGGGGGGGAAAAAACACTAATTAATGCACAACCAGTCCCTCAGGCGTGAAAATGGCCAGCCTCTGTTCGTCACGTGGAAACATTGACGGTGAATTTCCTTCAACTCTGGCAGCTCTCCAGAAAAATAAAAAAAATTCCCCGCGATAGCTGCCAGGACCCGACGACTCCCCGTTACGAGACTGCCACTCTACGGAGCGTACTTGTCAATTATCATTAAACAAAAACATGTATAAACAGTCGGTAAAGGTGCAGCCCTGCAATGAGATCTCGCTTTGTGCCACTGCTGGGCCATTATAATGATGAATGAACAACAACTTACAGAAGCTTTAAGTCAAGATTTAACAACTTACACGTCCGCCATGTGATACGTCACACACGGTCAGACTCGGTTGCTCACATCGTCACGGCAGAGCGAGCCGCTAGGAACCGCACCGTCTTAACGGGGGTGGTGGGGTGCATCTCATCCCAGGGCCTTGGCCTATTTTTAAATCCTTTATATTAAGTTCGCTTGCTTGCTTAGGACCGTGCAAATCTTTCGGTCGTTTTTTAACCCACTTCCCGTGATCCAATCGAGCTGACATTTTCCACACAGACTCGTTTGTGCGTGATAATTAATTTTCGTGAAAAAAAAAATTGCAAAATTTTACACTTTTTAGGGAATTTTTTTAAAAATATTTAATTACCAATTGCTTAATGGTGGCAGACAATCATCTGACCCATAGGTGGCAGCCATCTCAAGCCAGAGGACGAGAGGACTCTAGCCGCCACGCATATAAAGGATTTATAGTGAAAAACTTTGTTTTTACGGGTTATACTTATTTTTTTTCTAGGTCCACATCTGGCATCTGCGCGGCGGTTGCCAATGGGCGAGTAGTCAAGAACTTTGCTGATGGTCTTTAATTCGAGAGCGAGCGACATCGACTGACTGTGTGGTGGCTTTACCATTGAGATGCCACGGTTAACGTTCCATGATTCTAGGGTTTTGTGAATCAGTACTTAAATCACACGGCCGTAAATGCGGGTTTTTACTTAGCTGAAACTTGCGAGGCATTTGGGGTATTTTCCATTGTGGATCTCTGTATACAAGTCTATGGGACTTTGAGTCATTCATTGGGGTTCTACGTGAGTCTGGATATCTATTGCGTGTCTGTGTGAGTCTGCGTGTCTGTGTATGCCTGTGGCTCATTGTGTATGCATTGGCAGTCTTTGTGTAAGTCTATGGGTCTCTGTGTAAGTCTATGGGTCTCTATGTAAGTCTATGGGTCTCTATGTAAGTCTATGGGTCTCTGTGTAAGTCTATGGGTCTCTATGTAAGTCTATGGGTCTCTGTGTAAGTCTATGGGTCTCTATGTAAGTCTATGGGTCTCTGTGTACGCCTATGGGTCTCTGCAAGTCTGGGGGCTGCGTCTTTAGGTCTGTATTCAAGTTTGGGTCTGTGTGTAAGTTGTGCGGCGAAAGTTATTTTTGGTTTATCATCATCGAATTAACATCATCCGCCATGATCTCTCCACTGTTGGATGAAGGCGTCCCCAAACTGTCACCATCTCACGGTTTAGAAAATGTTTTATAGGCTAATGATGGTTTATTATTTTGATGTCATCATCCTGCACCTCATTTTCTTACTTTCACCTCCTTTTGAGATTCTCTGTCATGAAGCCGCTAAATGTTCCTGGGTTACTTGTCCTTCAACTGTCCCAGTTTGCTGTGTTTAGGAAGCCTACGGCACACGCACACGGACACACACGCAGACACATACACACACACGTACGCACACGATGCTAAGCGGCTTTACGCGCCACGGAGAACATGACGAATCGTCGGCGAGGTGCGTTACTAATAAAATAAACCAAAAGAGGTAAAATCCCACGCGATAATACCGGAAATTATAACATTCGCGGACAGCCTTCCATTTTTACCGCGGTTTTTGTTTACTCGGCGCTAGTCGCCGAGCCCATTTGTGCCTCCCAAACAGCGGGCAGTGGCGCTCAATATTTTCTCATTTTGTTTCTCCCGTTGTCACTTTTTATATTTTTCCTTTTAGATTTCACTTTCCCAGAATCCCACCGGCTTGCGGTTCCAGAAGCGGTCCACCTCTTTAGTTTCTCCGCGCTCGGCTCTATTGCGGAACGTATTTGTCACGAGGTGAATGCTGTGGGGGGGGGGGGGGCGTGAGGGTTTGGTGGGACCCCCAATGGCGAAGCATAAAGTGAAGGAAACGGGAGGGTGGGCAGAGGATGGAATGAACACCCCAGCCACTGCCTTCAGCGTCTCTTTTATCTGATCCTCCCTCGGAGAACGGCGCTCCACGTGTGATGTTTTATTAGGATGCGGCGAGCGATGCCGTTATTTTAACTTGTGGGATCTTTTTAAAAATTCAAACGATCCGCGTCGCTCCTTCTTTCGTCCCCGTTTCTCCGAGCCCTTTTGATTTATTTTAAGAAGGGCGTTATTTTTTGCATTATCTGCGTTTGTTTCGTCTCAGCAGTTTTTCGTCGTGTTATTGTTGCCAGCGGTTGGAGATGTAAGAATTAAGCGCAGCTTGGGTTTTACCGCTGGGTAAATGAGCGCTTGTGAAATGTAGCTCGTTCCGAATTAATGTTGTTGTTTTTTTATCGTCGTTGTTGTTGTTTGTTTGCGAACGTTTGCTGGTGGGGGGGGGGTTGCGCAGAACGCGCGGAGTTTCCTTTGATTATAATTTGTCGTAAATAAAAATAACGGCGGAGGCCTTCGCACGTCTCTGATATAACCACGAGGATTGGGGCCCTCCGGGCTGAAATGTCAACCTTCACGGTGACGGAGGCTTCGTGGGGAATCAATTTAGCGGTGCTCACACTTAATTGTCTGCTCAAGAAGCCCCTCTTATTTATAACAAAGAGCTGTCTCATACGTCTCCATGATAGCATAATGTGAAATACCGAGACCATGAGAGATTTGTCATTTAAAATAGCCAAGGTCATTTTTATCATTTGTCCGTGTGTGTGTGTGCGCGTGAGTAAGTGTGCGTGCGCGCGCGCACGTGGCCTTCCATTTCTTTACAGCGTACTAAATCCTCGGCGCAAACAGCCTCCTCGGTTGTGCAAAAAATATAAAGGGCTACATACTTGACAAGAATGCCCACTATTAAGTCTGTGTCTGTGTTGTGCGTGTGAGAGAATGGCAATGTTTGACATCATCAAATAATAACCTCAAAGCCACTGTGGTGGCACGACCTCGCCTGTGATCCAATGCTTGTCCGGGTCGACGGCTCAGCGGTAGGTGGAGCGGTTCACGGTGGGAAGGTTGTGGATTGACTCGGCCCCATCATCCTTCTGGGGGTCGATAAAATATGTACCACTTTGTGGGGGAGAGACTTGACCTCGCCATAGGAATGGGCAATTTCCACCATTGGTTAAGGGCTATAACGGGAAGATGATCGCGCCCCCTCGATGCTCGTTTGATCAGAGATTCACTTTTAAATGACTTTTAAGTTTTCAATCCAGATAGGCTGAGATTATTTGCAGGAGACACATTTAAGTGATTAGTCAGCGACTTGCCTTTAAAAGGCAGTATTGCAAGCGGGCTGCCACTGGTGTTTGAGCCGTTCTTCCTATGTGCGATGTAGAAATTAAAACAAAAATTTGTCCAAATATCTCAAGTAGCAGGACGCTCTTCAAAAAAGGGTAATGAGATTCGTGGTTTCCCACCACCCACGTCTCCCCTTGCAAGGGAGACGTTTGTCTTCACTGGGCCATCGCAGTGGTCTTGATCATGATGATGATCGCTATTTCATTGCTGCTCTCAAAAATATCCCGAGTGGCCCGATGTTTGTTACGGTACACTCCAGCCGCTTGGAATTTCAGGGATGTCTCCATGCAACCATTTGCCACGGCGTTCTGCCAAAAAGGGCGGCCCCTACACGTCACGGGGAAATCGGAGGCACACGTGTGCTCTTTTTTTGTTTTCTGAAGAGTGTCAGTCAGTCAGCCATGGGCAGGATGGCTTGGGAAAGGAATTCCAGACCACGAGGGCAGCGGAGAGGAGTGAGCGACCTCCCACAGACCACAGGCTGACTGCGAGCTGCGACAGGACAGTTAAATTTCGATTTAAAGCTTTCGTGACTGCAGAGATTCATCTTCTTGGTTCTTTCGGTAAAGTCACGTAGAAGGGAAATAATAAAATAATAAAAATCAAACATTATAAAATACAATTCTCACGACGTTTCGGCCACAACGCGAGGACTGCTGCTTGCGTTGTGGCCGAAACGTCGTGAAAATTATTTTATTATGTTTTATTTTTATTATTTTATTATTTCCCTTCTACGTGACTTTACCGAAAGAACCAAGAAGATGCGACAGGACACTTTGGTTACCAGAGCGGGAGAGCAGGTGGTGGGGGGCATACAGTGAGATGAGAGCGAAAAAAGTTAGGAGAGCATGGAGAGGGAGAAATGTAGAGAGATGAGAGGGGGAGAGGCGGGCAGGAGGAATCCCGCGGAGAATCTGGAAGATGCTCGAGGATTGTATGGATAGCCAGTGGAGGGATCCGGAGAATAATTCGCGACGTGGCAGCGGCTTTCGGGGGCGGAGGATTCGGGGGCAGGCCACAGAGGACAGTGTGGTTGTTGTCATCACGAGTCATATTCTCGGCCACCCCGCATGTACTTGAGAGTTCAAAGTTCGCGCGTGTGCGTGCGCGTGCAGAGGGACGACGCACGAAGGGCTGCGGTAACGCGAGCGTAACTTTGAGCGGAACGCTCACGGAGTGGGAGGGAGGGAGGGAATGGACCTTCACGCACTCGTGAATCCGGCACCCCCCCCATCGCCTGCAACGCTCGGAGGAACCCACGGCCCTTAAGCCCCGTGATTAGATGGTCGACTTGCCGAGCGGCTGCGTTTGATATCATAATTTCGCACTCGGCTGCACCGGACTTGGGACAGTTGTAAATGCCGGGGGGGTGGGGGCGGGGCAGCGTTTGTTTTATGGTGGCGATAAAGCCGCGGTGACGGCGGCGGTGGTTTGGCGGCTTGCAGGCCCGCACGATGGGAGCGCGGATGCGTTTTAAGCGGAGCTCGTCACGGGCCAGGGTGGGGAGGCTCCTAGAGGGTGGACGTGTTCGAGGATGCAGTCGTCATTCATCGCCTGCTTAGCGCGCGCAACAGGAGGGGAGGTGTTTTTTTTTTGTTAAATTTTATTTGGGGGGAGGGGGGGCCCCGATGCCGTGCACTTAAAAGTTGCACTCGCTCTCCGACGTGACTTTCGGGTTGTTGCCGCCGCGTCGTTTGGCCGCGACGTTCCCGACGTTTCACTGCGCGTGACGGGAGCCTGTCGAGGAATGTGGAGCGAAACGTCGGACGTCACGGCAAAAAAACCGTCGTTGTCTACCGCTCACTTATGGAACTGCGTAGTTTTTTTTTACAGTTTTTCCGAGAGTAGCTTTCCGATAACAACAAGAATAATAATAAATCATTCGTGAAGTTCGCGTATTTTGCTAAATCGGATGCAATGTTCGATCGGGAGCTCGGAGGCGTTTGGATCTCACCGAATTCCGTTCCGGCAAAATCCGGGAGCTCAGTTCGGTTGGTGAAGAAGATTCCGAAGTATGCGGAGCAAAACCGTCGACCCGAACGCACGCACGGCTCGAAAGTTTGCGAATAAAAATCAACACTTTAACATCATTAATTTAGAAAGAGTGGGAGGCGGAAAGCGGAGTGCATTTGTTTAAAATCTGTTTAAAAAGTAACGTTGTTTTTGTCTTTGTATATTTTATAGTGAAGCGGTATTTTTAGATGAACGCTCCAGAAACCGAGAGGGCACAAGCGTGGTAACGATCGCACGACAACGATTCAAGTTGTCTCCGAGAATCCTACTTGCTGTACTGCCTCCTACAGCTACAACCTCGCTGCTGGGGGTGTATTGGCGGGTGTAAGAATCGATGTTTCTCTATCCACATATGTTGTAGAGGGAGAAGCAGTTGGTGCAGTGGTTTGTTGACACACTGCGCGTTGAACCCAGCTTCCCGAGTTCCATTCCCGGCCGTGGCTATAATGTCAGTAGCACCTAACGCGACGTGAACCGGTCCCAGGTCTCCTCCCCCCACCCCTTTCACCAACTCGCACTGACCAAAAGGTGTCAGTTTTGTTGCCAGATAGAAGGGTAAAGAACCAATTATCATATTTTTACTGGCAAATGAGGTTCCCATATCGCACTGACCAGTTAGGTGAAGTATGGTCAAACAACCCCCCATGACCGATGCTGCACGACCTGATTGAACAGCAGATTTTAACATTACCATTATTATTATTGTTATTTTGAAATGTGTTTGCCGAGCACAGGCCCAAAGCATCAAGTGGCCACCAGCAAGCGACGCTCTTAAAAGTTGCAATCGATGAGAGTGTAACACGTAATCTTGAAACGAGCGAGGCTATTATAAGGAGTTGGGAAGAGAGAGAAACGATGGGAGGGAATTGCAAAGTCGAGCAATGCAACGGCAAGCAGCAGAAAGATTTGTGTTGTGACCTGCAATGCTAGTGATTGAACGCAGCATGGATGAGATGAAACAGTCTGGTAAGACCGGATTGGTAAAGGGATGTAATTCTTATAATTTGTTTTTTTTTATGTTGAAAAGTAATGGGTTTAAGTGACCACCTCTAGCCACTAGAGGCCTCTGCCTTCACCGCAATCTAAAATATAATCAATTGTCGGCTCAAATCGCGACCCTGAATCGTGACAATAGATTTTTGCGATAAGAGGGGGAAATCCTTCCACCCCTTTTCATCGCCTGCCTGGTGGATATTCCAAACAATCGCCTCGTCTGTGTGTGGCCCACCAACCATACCTTTGTGCCTGTAAACCACTGGAATAAGCCCAGACATGCACAATCATCACGCCTGGCTGAAACTCTGTCTGATTTATGCACGGGGGGGGGGGGTAAGTGACCGCACTGGCAGTTGCTGCACAGCGCTAAAACACTTAAAGTAATTTACCAATCGCATTCCACAATCAACACAGAGTCTTCTCAAATCTTCCCCGATGTTGTAAGCGATCATTGTCGCCATGAGCCGTGATCTATCCACTCCTGGAAGAAGGCCTGTCCATGCCGGCCACCATCCCCTGACGCTCCTGCGATGCTACGATCTTTGAGCGAGCTGCTGCTGCTGCTGCACACGATCCGATCTCATTTTGCTCCATCTCCGCACCACGGCCGCGTCTACCAAGGGGCTTGTTTTGACTGCCGTTCTGTCGCCGATTTCGCCCCGTCAGCCATCGTCACCATCCAGCGATTTGTCCCGCCCATTGGGATGTCTTTGTCTCTCTCTCTCTCCACCATGTCCTCTTACTTCACGTGTTCCTCTTTGCGATTCTCGGCCATCGTTCCAAACGCGCAACTTTAATTAAAACGTTACTTGCTATGGGGGGCCGAATCGTTTTCCCCCCGCGTCGTTGATTTGCGACGCCCGTTCAAGTTTTTTGCCGTCGGTTTGAAAGCGGCGGTGCCACCGCGGCCGCTGCCACCCGTTTAGAGCGGCAGGCCCTCTTTGTTTTATTGAAAATCTTTACGCGAGGTGGCTCCATTAACCTGCGCGTGGCCCATTTACAGGGGCCCGTGTTTGTTTTATTGAACACGTTTTACACGAGAGACCGAACTTACACGTCACGTGACATGTTTACAAGAAACGTTTTTTTTACTTTAGTGGAAGATTGTGGTTTTTTTTTTTAAACCACTCCCCGAGATTTTTCTCAGCTTTATTCATCATAATTGCGAACTTTTTATGGCTTTGTCCATTGAGTACACGTGTTTATCAATGCCATTCTGATGGTTTAAATTTTTCTAGTCACGTTATTTTGCAGAAATTTTTTCTAATTTGGACCACGTTTACCGCCACCACGCTCGCCATGATCTTTTTGAATGACATCACAGGAGTGTCCACTGCGAAGTGGACGGGCGCGTATCTTTGGTGAACATACTCCACGATATTTGCCAGGGCGGCCGTTGGGCTCGAACCACAGACCTTTGAAAACGAGCGTAAACTGTGCGACTGCTTAGCTGTACCGCCCGTCTTTCAGACCCATTATGTGCTCTACATTTCACTTATTTCGCACCGTACATAGCCGACCATGCAAATCGGAGGTGCGGTTTAAGGACAACAAACTAAACAAATAAGTTCATGAATTCAATAAAAACACGCGGAATGTACGTACATTGGGCCATTGTTGAACCTGGATCATGGACAAGGGCAGGATGGAGTCATTTTGGAAAACTGGCATCGAAGGAGCGCGTGAGACGTGGTGACGGCATGGGGAGGCTTTCATCATCTCTGTCATCATCCTCATCATCAGCTGCAGTAGCAGCAGCAGCCATCGTGAATAGATCATGGCTGAGGATGAAATTAGAGCAGGTTGAAGTGGGAGATTTGACATTTAGCCTGAAACCGGAATGTCGTGCACTTGAAAGGGAAACCACACAGGGACGCCTCCTTTGGGGGGGGGGGTGTATCCATCATCGCGCTAAACGAAATAATTTGGTAAACATTATTAAAATTGTTTAGTCTCAAATTTTTTTTTACTCTGATTCGAGCGGATAAGGGGTGGGGGGGAATGGTGGAATAGAAAGACAAATCTACTGGCGGAAACTTCAAACGCCGTTTGTGCCGCGAGCCTTGTGCGCTGGGTGGTGGCGGGAGGGGGCTCGCGTGGGGGGGGGGAAGCGGGGGATTGGGGGCGGGGGGGCGGGGGAGTGGGGGGGGGGCGTTACCGTATAAATGAAATGTGCTGAACAAAAGTGGGAGAGCAGACTTTACGGAGACCACCCCCCCCCCCCGAGTTGCACGCCCGCTGTTTGCCCACGACAGCCTCGCCGAGTCTCGCGGCTCTCTTTTCAGGAGCGCCCTGCCCAAGTCTTTCGTGGAGCAGGCGGCGACGTTTGCTCCGTGTTTTCCCGGTGGAGCCGTTCGTAGGCGCGATATTCGAACACGAAGGCAAATGCGTGGCGCGACGCCGGCTCACACACCACACGCTGCGCAGGGAGTGGCCTCCTCCTTGCGATTAACGCCACGGGATCTTTCGCCTCCCCTGCGAAGCGGACGGCGTGCGCGGTGTGTTCATCGGTTATCACTGTACACACCACCGCAGTATTAACCTGGGGGGCGGGAGGGCCTGTTGGATTTGAACCGTGAACCTCTGCATCAACGGTGGCGTGGGTGTTGGTGGGAGGGTTGTCCCGCCGGTTACACATGTGAGCTTAACGAATATGTAATTGAAAAAGGCAGTACAGCAAGTCGGTTTTGCCAGCTTGAATCCGCCGGGCCGCCCTGGTTAATACTGCGGGTGTATTAAAAGCCCTGGGTTTGCACCAACAATTGAGGTTATTTTTCCCTCGCGCGTACCAATCGCAAAACCCAACCCTTCCACTCTCTTGTTGCTGACCCCACGGGTCACGCCGTCATGATGCTCACTCATGTTGCGCTCGACTGCAATACACTATTCACGTCAACATGATTTCCTGCTCAATTCAACATTCAGGCGGCACTTATCTCCTCTTCACAGCCATGAAGGGAGTGGTAGAAATTCCGCATTGCTGAGGCGGGTGGATGAGGGGGTGGGGGAGGCTGAAGTACAAACACTCTTGAATTCCCCACAAAGTGGTAGTTAGTTTATCGACCCCGGCGGCAAGATGCGCCGAGTAAATCCCCAAGCAGGATTCGAACTCACAACCGAGCCGCTCGCCCCACCTGCGAGCCAACTTGGCCGGTCCATGCGGCACCGTGGACACGTTTAACGCGCGCGGAGCCATCGCTCCTGAGGCCCGCGGCGAGACGAACGAGGCAGGAAGATCGATCGGCAGGAAGCGAAAAGGGTGCGAATTAAAACTTCCAGGTCGGGGACGTTGGTGTGGCGGGTGGCGGCAAGGCGGCGGTTGTGGCACGGGAAGGGAGGGAGAGGGAGAGAGATAGACTCTGACCAAATGAAATGCGCCGGATGTCGCGTGCAACAAGCAGCTGCCATCGCGGCGGGGAGATTCGCAGCAATTGCCGTGAGTGATGTGCGCCGTCAACTCTGGCAGCTAAATAACTCAGCGAGGTGGATGGTTATCAAGGCAGTGGCGTGGATTAGTGGCGGGCCCCTGTAACTCTTTCGCTCGACTTCCTCCTCACCGTGCAAGTGCCCAATTTTATTTACGATCGTTGCCGCCGCAGCCGCCGTCGGAGAACTCGGTGCCACTGACAGGGCCCCCGCGCTGCCTGTTGTGGCGGGTGAATGACTGGCCGTGGTGCGGGTGAATGACTGGCCGTGGTGCGGGTGAATGACTGGCCGTGGTGCGGGTGAATGACTGGCCGTGGTGCGGGTGAATGACTGGCCGTGGTGCGGGTGAATGACTGGCCGTGGTGCGAGTGAATGAGTGCGTGAATTCCTTGCATTGGAAGTGTGCGACGACCGTTTAAGATTGAATGTCTCCTTTAAAAGAAAGAATTTGTTTGTAAATCGCACAGAGCAGTTGCGACCCCTTTGGTCTGAGATTTTGCAAGCAAGAGATCTTCAGAATCAGAATCTTTATGTTAGGCTGGAGGAATCCGATGAGCTATGAAGCTCTTCTTTTCCCCAACAATCTTCAACTCAACAAATCCTTCAACTGACCACGGTAATGTTTACAAAATAGGCGGCACTTGTTGTTCCACACGCTCTGCTGGAAAGTTCGCGTCGCAATGAAATCCGCTCTCGTGCGTGGGCTGCTTAGATGGTTTGTTACATCGAAAGATCGTTATAAATGGCAGCGGCTTGGGGAGGCCTTCATCCAGCAGTGAATAGATCTTGGGCTGCTGCTGCTGATAATGGCGATGGTGGTGCGACTTTGTTGGCAAGCGGTCGTCCACAATCATCGCTCCGCGGTGCTTGTCCGTTATTTGTGTTTTCGCTCCACTCATCCGCTCGCCGCTTGAGTTCCATCGGCGGCCTGATCCTCGAATTAACAATTTACGTCTGGCACAATATAATCGTCCGCAATTGGGCATGCTAATGCGTGCGTGGCCTAATTCTTTGGGAAAATATCGCCACTTGAAAGTAAACAAAAAATAGTTATTCATTTTTAATTCTAATTACGCAGCCGCATGACGCGCCCGGGGAGAGCTCGCGTGCGTGCCTGCGGACGAGCTGTTTGTTCGCTTGCTGTCCCCGTCCGCCAAACGAGGGACTTGGCCTCGTCACAGGTGACCTTCAAAGATTAATCTCGTCGCAAAGGGCAGACTCATTTATCAGACTGGCTTGCCCATCTTGTTTATTTATCTCGCGCACCTGCGCTGCGTCTCCTCGGTGGGGACGGCGACCCTAACTGGACGCCGACGCTTTCAAATGGATTTTAAATATGTAAGCGTGGTAATTAAACGGCGATCTCTGACTCGAGTTGCGTTATTATCAGAAGAGGACTTTAAAACGTCATTCCGGCTGAGCTCCCAGAGCGCGGTCCCGGCTTGCCTCGTCTTGATAAAGCAAAAACTATAAATGCTCCGTTTGATCTCGCGCACCCGGTCAAATCCTTGTTGGATGTTTTGAGTGACCGCAATAAAAAAAGATTCTCCCGTTTCAGGCGCGTGGCTTCAAAGCAGCGGATAAAAGCCGCTTTGTTTGATTCTCACGCCTCGCCTGGGGCTACAACAGGAGGGATATGCTTGGTGTTTTGCCGACACGTCTCCCCAGCGTTCGTTTAGTGTTTGTTGTTGTTGTTTAGCATCGAGGGCACTCGCTCACATTGGGCACGCGATGAACAGAAGCCACGATCGGCGGGGTTATGAACCGTGACAAAAATAGTCGGACCTCTGAAGCAGGACTCTCCTAAACATCGGTCTTGAGACTCGTTCAGATTTTTGTGATAACGCAATGAGCAGAGGTCGCCATCGTGGCTTTTATGTCATTCATCCTCTTTTGGCTACCCATCGAACAAAGACGGTCACCGCATCGCGCTGCGCTTTCGGATGCGCTTCTGCGGCCGTCTGGAACGCTCTTCCTTCCGATATTAGGAATCCACTTGAGCTGTGCACTTTTAAATCTAGAGTGAAAACTCATCTCTTTAGAACTGCTTCTTGTGTTTAGTTTGTTGTCCCCGCCCGCACCTCCGATTAGCACGGTTGGCTACATACGGCGCGAAAGGAAGTTCATCATACACACAAAGCGCAGCCGCCGATTAGGGAAGGCGTCACACATCGGCAGAGCATCTGGAATGAGCAGGGGCGGAATTTTTAGAATTTGGGGCAACGTTTGGAGCAGTGGTGGGGGGGGGGGCGGTGGCAGCAGTGGCAGCTGAAGCCTTGCGGTGTCGTTAGTCCGAGGAGCGGCTGAGTTCCGACAGGCACCACGCTTTTTTTTTCTTCTCTTCTTCTCCGCATCCCTCTAATTGCGCCACCAATCACGCGGCAGGAGTGGAGTGGGGGGGGGGCACGCGGACGCCACTTGTGAAAATGCTCGCGTTTTAGCATTTTAATTGAGTCGGTGATTAATATATTCATTAGCTTTTGCCTAATTGCTTAAATTGCACGTGGACACATTCTCGTGCTTGCACACACGCGTGTGCGCGCGGACATGATGATCAGTCAAGTAGTACCATTTACCCCCAAAAATATCTTTACCCTTTACACAAATCACATAAAAGTTATATGTAAAGGTGCAGTCCTGCAATTGGCGGCACACGCCATAGCAGGCGGAAGAGTCTCCACTAGATGGAGTTCAAGAGAGCCCAGCTCCAGTAAGGTTTGGCCAACTCTTCCAAACTTGCCAGAAGCGGTGGAAGTACCCACACTTTACCCCACCACACGTGACCTGCCCATCAACTCACCGTGATGTTGCCCATTCGTACCGCTGGGAGGGCAGAGGCAGGGAGGAGGGTTTTGAGAATCTGGCTCC
Source organism: Lampetra fluviatilis (assembly GCF_964198595.1). Taxonomy (NCBI): domain Eukaryota; kingdom Metazoa; phylum Chordata; class Hyperoartia; order Petromyzontiformes; family Petromyzontidae; genus Lampetra; species Lampetra fluviatilis. The sequence continues at coordinate 9,102,486 of NC_136293.1, forward strand.
GTTGTTTCAACTGCCGCGCCGGGAGATGGAATCTCACCGGCGACCTCGAGGTTGCAAATTCCGTGTGCTCACCGGAACACCGCGGCAGCCGCCCCCTGCTGCGCAACACAGATGCACGAATATATATTTTTTAATTGGCGATGGGGAAAAAGAAACAAATAAATTCTCCGAGTGAGACAGGGGAGAAGAGGTCAGCTGCAACTTAAACCTCCGATTATCAGGTGGGTGGTTCAACAATTTCCCAGCATCCTCCCCTTTAGCGGCAGGCCCAACTGTTAGACTCTAACTCTAACTGGCGTTCGTAATGAGCGTGGGTTAATCTGCCCTCGACCTTTTGTAGGCTACTTATATTGCAGCACTAACAAGGGAGCACAATCGGAATTAATTTCTAAGCATTTTCATATAGATGTATATCATGCAAATGCATTGAAACAAGAGGATACAAAGGTTTCGCGTTCATTCATTCGCACATATTCCCCGAGCAATTTCTTTTAACGACGTATTTATGTGGGGAAAGCCACGCTGAGTCGGAAGATTATTTTTAACGGGAGTACTGAAATTGGGATATTTGGCCAACGCCAATTACGTGGTGCGTTTCTTTGACTGTGGGAAGAAACCGGAGAACCACGGACGAACGTGCAAACCCACGCACACTCCACACGGGAAGAAGGGTCCGGCATTGGTTGTTTATTTTGTTAAAATGTTTTTATCAAGCAATTATGAGCATTTATACATGTGTAATGACCGAAATGTGACCGAATGCAGCCTAACGGCTATTTAAAAATAAGCAAAGGTCTCCGATTGGAAGAAAGGGGCCTCCATGGTGATTGGTCGGGAGGCAGACCTTTGAAGGGATTGCAGAATGAGGGTTGAACGGGAAACAGAAAGGATCCGTTAAGGGAAAAGACAGCGATTGGCTAGAGGTAAAAACAAGAAGAAGAAGTTCTAGATTTGAAGTTTTTGTGACTGCAAGGGTCCATACTCTTTGGTTTTTTCGGTAAAGTCACGTAGGTAAAAAATAAAATTAAAATAAATTCAATCACGACGTTTCGGAGGCAACACAAGCTTCCGTCTTCAGGTGTATTACTGTATCACTTGATACAGTAATTTTGCTGTGACGATGACTTTACCGCAAAAACAAAGAGTAAGAGAACAAGGTTCGAGAAAGGGGGCTGAGGGAGATATAAGGGGAGAGCACGAGGAGTGGGGACGCGCGGAGGAAGATACAAGCAGGAAGACGAGAACGAAGCCGAGGGTCCCTCATCGTGGAAGTCTCTAGTAGGGTTCCGTATTGTGAAAATCTTTTTAATAAAAGTGTCACTTCTTTTTACCTGTCGTCGGAGTCGTTACACACGTGTGGGTGGAATCTGGACCACCCGGAGAAGAAGACCCATGCATAGTGTGGGGGATAACACTGAATCCCCCGTGCAGATGGAAACAGCTGAAGATTAGTCTGCGTGTTCTATCGCCTCCTAATGGAGAGCCAGGGTATGGGCAATCTCCCCCGGGGCCCACGGGAAGGGAGTTTCGCGACGTTTTTTGTGATCCACAAAGCCTCGCCATCTCCACAGTGCAGATTGCATTCCCGCGCCACGTCTATTGGTCGATTGATGTCAATTCTTAAGCTCACAATTACCTGTGCTGAATCGCGCTTATTAATGATCTACAATGTTCGATCCATACATGATGTGTGTGTGTGCGTAACGGGTTCACGTCAGAGGGACTACCATTAACCACACCAAAAAGAGGATTGATGCTTGACTCCGACGACAAATTATAAGAAGAGGCACTTTTATTAAAGATTTCCAGAATAAGGGATCCTACTAGAGACGTCTACAACGAGGGACCCTGGGCTTCGTCCTTCTCTTGCTGCTTGTATCTTCCTCCCAGGGTCCCCACTCCTCGTGCTCTCCCCTTATAGCTCCCTCAGCCACTTTTCTTGAACCTTCTTCACCTTGATTTCACCTCTAGACAATCCCTGTCCTTTCCCTTTACCGGATGCTTTCTGTTTTCACGTTCAGCCCCCTTATTCTCCAGACCCTTTAAAGTCTGCCTCCCGACCAATCAGCGTGGAGGCCTCTTTCTTCCAATTGGAGACCGTTGTTTATTTTTAAATTGCCGTTATGTTGCATATGGCTTGGGGTCATTTTTCGGTCATTACACTTGGATAGAACGATATCTCTGAATTGCTAAAAATTAACGTGGGACGATGGAGAGGGGGGGGTGAAGTGTTATAGTTTAACAGTGGCGGCGGGTGAAGTATAGGCCCAAGGATGGGCCTCAGCAGAGTGCCCTCTGGCGGTGCCCTCTCCCTCCAACGGTGGCGCGCGAGCAAGAAATTGCACGGCTGAACTTTGACCCTCGTACACCTGCCGCTTGCCAGTCGCAATTTCTTTTTTTCTGTCTCTCCCCCCCCCCCTTTCCCCCAACAACACCGAGTGTTTTGTAGGGCGCCGTCGTTTCGCAAAAAAATCCCAAAGCGCCACGCACGATTGCATGGGGAGCAATCAGCGGTGGCGTAAAGCATGGAGCGGGGGGGGGGAACGCAAAATCGATGGCGCGCCCAACACGAAGCGTGCAATCACCAGAACACAATCAACCCTTCATTTAATAACTCCGGGGCGCTGCAGGGCTACCGGATAAACAGGTGTTAACGCTGACCCCTTATCGTCCCTTTAATTTGGTCGCCGCGTTCCGACGGGCCCCGCCAAGTGGGTTAATGGACTCATTATAAAGCGACGGTTTGGCTCAGAGGTGCGCCGCTCTGCCGATTGCTCTCCCCGGACACACGCGGCTCAGCGGCTTGTTTCTGGTTGTGGCGGAGGTTGCGGCGGTCGTTGGTGTGGAAATGGGGGGTGGCGGTGGTGCGGGGGGGTTGGTGGTTGTTGATGGGGGGAGTGATCGTGACGGCGGTGGATGAGGTGGTCCATGGGGAGCGTTGTGGGGTGTGCAATAGTGGTGGTTGTGTTGTAATGGGTGGTGCGGGGAGGAGGTCGTCTGGGGTCGTGAGCGTATTTTGTTCAGTGTCTCCTTTGCAAACGGAACAAAATGTCCGAACCAGTCCTGCACATTCTCCCCCGCTCACCAAACCGCAATGTTCAATGTGGTCGCGGTGTTTGACCATACTTCACCATGCCTGCCAGTGCGGGTTGGAGAAGAGAGGACACTTAGAATACCTGACTGGTGTGGGTGCCCTTATCCATACAGCTCCTCGGAGAGCTCGCAAGGTCCTTTGTCAGTGAAGGAGGTACACACCCATGAGATTATTTGAATGAAGTATAAACAAAATAATTAATAATTTACTTACTGTTTGTGAATCCATTGCTTAATGAAAGCCTCTTCATGCCGTGTTGGTTATGGGAAGAGAGCGCTTCTGGGACTGATCCTGTGATCACTTACCACTGAAGTCAACCACAGGCATTAATATAGCGCGGCACGCTAACCAAACTGTCCCGCCGCTCCCCCCCAAAATGTAAGTACGGCAAGCAAAATCAGAGTTTATCATGGTCACGGCAATACATTCGTCGTAACTTAAAGCCGGCTCCGGTAGTAATCTTCCCAATGTATACGAGCACGTGGCCATGCTCATCAGCTGTGGGCCATGGATTTTCAACGACAGCAGAATTGATTTGACTGACCGACCGACGGACCGACCGGCTGGCCAGGCTCTTGGCTTTAAAGCCGCCCCCAGCGGTGGGACCGCATTCCCCTTATCAGCACCGCACCGCTCCGCTCCGTGCCCCTTGCCGCCGCGCCTGTCACCGCTGCGTCACTCACGCCGCCCCTCGTCTCCCACCGTCACGCGGCGGTGGCGGCGGCGATGCTGGTGGCGGTGGTGGCGGTGGTGGCCGTGCCCCGGTGCGGGGCCACCGCCCGCATCGTTACGTGACCGGAGGCTGCCGAGTCGCCGTGGTTATCGCCGAGATAGCCATGACCTTTTCCGCGGTACGCAAGGTTAGCCAGGCCCTGCTCAATTTATGGGGAGTTTGACCCTGCCTGCAAATCTGTAATTCGCAGGAATTGTGTGCACATTATTAATTAAAATAAGGACATTTCACTGTATATATATAAATGTGTTTATATTTTTGCTGCCATGAATGCCAGATGCCATCTAAGCACTGTGCCGGCTCAGACCTGCTTAGCACGTGGACACATACCCGGTCGGGTGCATTCTGGGTGATTCGGTCTTAGGTGGGAAATGATGACCAGAGGCAAACGTATTATTTATTTATTTATTTGTCATTTTCCGCCCAATTTTTATCCCAGTTGTGGATATCGTCGTCATTTTATGCGACGAAGTATTCTTATCGATCCCTCGCAGAGCAGTGGCAGCCCTTTGTTTTGGAGAACAACCCACGGAAGCGGATATTGCAGAGCCACCTCCGAAATTCCTTCAAGTGACCCTCTTGTACACACGCAGTGGAGGGCAGCATTTCTCACTCCCTCTGCAGATGATGGTGAGGTTTGTCACGTGACAGTCAAACAAATATTTTTCTAATTCTCAGGGCTGTAATTAAGCGAAATTAAGTCCAGCAAGTGATGAGTCTTTTTTTCTTTCCGTGTGCAGTCTTTGGTGACCGGGCTGAGGCCTGGATGTATGTCGAAATTCTTTCGCACCATACGTAGTCAATCGCGCGAATCAGAGGTGCGGGAACCTGCTTTAATCACGTTAATCTTGGGTTAACCACAGGCTGCTGGCCATAGATTCGAGCCCAGTACCTCAGCAGTGCCAGCTGAAAGACCAAGAGCTGATTTTAAAAACTCTTTCTGTCACCACTTCTGCCGCTGCTGTAAATAAAGAAAAAGCTAACGCGCGCATGACTGAAAACACGACGCTCTCAAAGTAAAAAATGATACAGCGAATATACAAACAAATGCTCGGATAAATCTCCGCGCTGCCGAAATTGCGTGGAAGTTAGGCCTCATTGTACGTGATAGATAACAATCGCACGACACGAAATATGTTCACGTCAATAAAATCCCGGATGAATAATGTCGCGATGTCATGTGCGCAGTGTTTCAGCCCTTTTATTTCCGTTGTTTGCATTCGGTGGATAACTCGCGGTTAACCCTTCATTTTGACCGCGCGCTTCGTAATGGCTTCGCATGGCGGCGTTTGCCCCTCGCCCTGGTAATGTGGAATGCGCAGCGTTGGTTTTCGGAGAGCTCATCGCCATTCCCACCGCTTGTTGAGGTGACCCTGGGATTGAATCTCCCACGGGGCCATTCTCGAACACAGGGGTGGATGCACCGCTCCCCGAGAGCTCTGAATGGATTCTTCATCTCCTCTCGTGATTCGCTGCCTTTGTCACTGTTGTTCTCCTACAATTGGAGAAAATGAGAAAAAGCTGTTTTTTTTTAAGGGACTGGGCGGGGGGGGGGGCAAACATCCATGCTGTAATATGGTAATATGGATATTACAGCATGGATATTGTGGGCGATGGTGATTCTCTGCCACCACTTTGACTGTAGTCTAGAGGTAATAATAGTTATTACTTATTAACATGATCCTGCGTTGGGATATTTAGTGAACACCAATTGTAGTGCGTGTGTGTTTTTTTTAGCTGGGGAGCGGTAGTGCAGCGGTTAGCGCTACGCTGCGCTATAAACCCGGCGAACCGGGTTCGATTCCCGCTCACGGCCAACACCCGTGACGATTATCTGAACCGGTCCCGGGCCTCTCCCTAGGTCGACTCAGCCTCAAATGAGTACCTGGTGCGGTGTGTAAACATCGCCATCACTGGTGAGAGAAAGGCGGTCGGGCGTGGCGCTGGCCACCCACCCCCTCGTGTGCCGTCCCGGCCTTAATAGACGTTCGCTAACAGCACTTGCCCTGACAGTCTGTTAAGACTATACGGGGGACCTTTGTCTTTGCGGCATAGCGGCGGTTGCCTGGGCGCAATGAAAGCGCAAGATCAAATTCGGCGACAAGAAGCACGCGCCGCGTTGCGTTTTCAGGATTCGGAACAGTTTCGGATGCCGGCAGAAGTCGATCGTGTAACTTGGACCCTTTCACGAGCAGAGCCGCCTCGTGACACGTAAATTAATTGAATCCTTGGGTTCCTGTCCTGGATCTTCTCTTTTCAAACAAGAGGCGCTTTACAGCGGTGATCAATCGCGGGGAGCCACGTTTACCGCCCGCCCCCCCCCCCCCCCCCTCTTCACTGCTGCCGAATTCAGAAATAAAAGCTAAAACGCAACGTCCACGTGCCTTGTCATCGCTTCCCAGACCGCGTGCGGTCTCGTCTGTCGTGCGGTGAAGCGGCCCGGCGGTCGAGCGCTCTCGGCCGCTCGTTGCGGAGGTTCCCGGTTACAATTCACGCGAATTGCGCGGCGCACTTCCCTCCGGCTCTGAATGTCGTCGTGGTTTTTATTGAATCTTGTTTTTTTAACGAACACAGTCGCTGAGCACGGTGCCGAAAAGGCCCGAAATGTTCCAGCGGCCACCAACAACACTATATAAAGATGAAGAGTGTAACACGTGTGTTGAATTGAGCAAGCGCTTGGCGGGGGGGGGGGAGACGATGGGAGGGATTTTCAAAGTGTAGCAGTGCGAGGCAAGAAGCGCAAAGAGAAGTGTTGTGACTTGGTAGTGCGGTGGGTGAGTGAGGGAGCATTCGTGTAGCGGTTAGCGCGCTGCACTATGAACCTGGCGACCCGAGTTCAATTCCCGCTCACGGCCAACACCAGTGACAATTATCCAAACTGCTCCTGGGCTTCCGCCTAGGTCGACTCGGCCTCAAGTGAGTGCCTGGTGCTTAAGCATCGCCACTGGGGAGACAAAGGCGGCCTTCATAGGTGTTCGCTAACAGCACTTGCCCCAACAGTCTGTTGAGTGAAGGTGACCTGCAGTGTGGTGGTGGTCGAACTCAGTGTGGATGAGATGAAACGGTCGTTCTGGTAGAGACCGAGTGCTCAACAACATGGGCACGGGAATCAAATAGTGACGTTCACAGCGTTGGAGGAGTGATAAGGAGGCAATCGACCACTCTCGCGAGCTATTGACCCACTCCATCTTTCTCAATGTCACTTCACTTGAGGGGGGGGGTGGGGGGGCGCCTGCTGCCAGTGGAGGGCTCGGAGTGATGCCGGGGGGTGCAAGAAAATGATCGTGAGCACGGAGCTCGTCCTGCCGGTGGGCCCGGATATTCGGGCACAGCGAGAAAAGAAGAAGACGAAACCTTAAATATGAAGAGAGGACCGCTACATCTCGCGGCATGATCGATTTGCGCATCTGCGTGTTTCCCGCGCTCAACTGCTGAAGCTGCCGCGCTCGCGCGTCTGTTGCCCGCGTCGCCAGGTGCCCTGACGTCGTGGGTTCGAGACGCGCCGTCACCGTCACGGTTGCGACATTGTGAGTGCTTCTCACAATTCTGGCCGGCCAACTGGCCGAGGTGAATTTTCGTTTAGTTATTCATTTTGCACTTGCAACAAGCGTGTAAAAGAAAGACAAATAATATTTTAAGAAAATTGCTCGATTATAACGATGTTAGCAGGTAAGGCCCGCTGAGCTATATAGCTTCTTTTTCAGAAGCAACCTGGCCACAAATTATAGCTCAAAGCAGTGGCTTATCATGTAGAAATGTATAGCAGCCAAATACCCTAAAGGCATGTTTCTAAACGTGGAGGGAAACACCGGAGGACCGGGAGAAAAATCTACGAAACCGCGGAGAGAGACTTGCAAATTTCAAATATACAGGCAGCAGGGTCGGGATTGAACCCACGACCTCCTGTAAAGCAGGTGAGGTAGTTAACATCTCGCCACCATGGCAAGGGTTTGTTTCATCGCCAGGGGGGTATTTCTTGTGGATGCTGCCACTAGTGGTGAAATAATTGTCGGCTCACTGGACTTCAGAGGTCAAGGTCACCTGTTGGATTCCATCTCCCGGCATGGAAACAATGGGGCGCCTTCCTAAAATAGTCCTCGCTTCTGTCCGCCCAGCAGGAGGATTGGGTACGGCCACAGCTAATCGTCTGGCATGTTCTCGTGCGGTGGGGTGTAATTATGTGTTGGTATTTCCCACCCCATTCTAATACATTTGTGCAGCGCGGAAAAGTAGGCCAAAACAAACAAATACCCTCTAGTGGAGACGCCCGTAAGCCAACCGAGGCCCGAGCAAGCAATTGCAGGGCTGCAGCCTTCCCGCTTAGCGTCTCAAAAGCGTGGATTTGCGAGCATTGTGGTGTTGGTGTTGTGCGGTTTGGTGGTGTCAGGCCACAGCGCACGGTATCATCATCGCGTGTGTTTACGTTTACTTTCTCTCTCTCTCTCTCTTTTTTCAATAAGCAGCCACCGCCACATTCGTTCGGCTCTTGTGCCAATTCCATTTCAACAGCCGCTCGCATTACCGGATTACGAAAAAAAAGTGAAAGTGAAAACAGGAGGAAACGCATCGCGATAGGAGTGGAGATGGGCTCTTTGGAAGCCGATAGCGCGCGGCCGACCAAATATAAATTTCAAGTGTTGCTGTGGGGTATTTTTTGTTCGTTTTGTCACCACCACCGCCGCCGCCATCTCCGTTCGCTTTCCTCGCTTGTTATCCGCGTGGCGATGCGGCGTCTCCCAAACGGAGATTTTGTGGAAACTTCAGAGCGCGGTTTCGTCCTCATTATTTTAAGTCGCCCGTCGCCCGTACGCGTGGCTCTGCTCGGGTGTCCGCGTGGCGAGCGAGTCGCCTCCCCGCCCGAACCGCCCGGCGCAGCTCGTCTCATCGCCCCGTCACCGAAGAGATCCGTTCCCTACGGCAACGGGGCCGCCGCTCATCCGCGGGGGGGGGGGGGAGGAGGAAAGTGGTATACGGGGGGGGGGGGGCAGGAGACGGGGGGCGGGGAGAAAAAGGCGAAAATCTATATAATTCCATAATGCGATATAATCTTGGCGTTTAGGGCACGGCGGGAGCAGGGAGAATCGTTCCGAGCGAACGAGCGGCGATGCCTTTGCCGCGCTCGCGGAGTGAAAGACGACCGGGTGGGGGTGCGCGCTAAGCCCTATTGCATCGCCGCCACCGCCGCCGCCGTATTATCGTCTTCAACAATTTAACGTTAGCAGTGGAATCTTTATTTAGACTGGAGGAATCCGATGAGCTACGAAGCTCTTTTTTTCTTTTTACAGATGTCCAGTCGGCGATGTCTGCCCTCTCCGTCACCCCCCCCCCCCCCCGCCGCTGATCGCCGAATTAGTTTGCATCGCGTGTGCTGGTTTAATTTTTACATTTACTCAAATGGTCTTTTCATTTTTGTTCTGGCCACAACGTTTATTTGTGCCGTTTCATGAATGAGAAGGATGAATAATGCGATTTGTTTTGTATTGTTATGGTTCTGTTAAGTGTCATTTGAATGTATCGGCCTGAAAGGAGAAAGCAATATCAGCTTAACAAAGCAAAACACACAGTCGCTTTTGCATCACAAAGACGTTATTTAATTTAAGTGTTTCTTTAATTAGCTTCTTCAAGGCAAATCCTCGCGTGCATCATCCGGCAAATGCCAACCGTAACCTTGGTCGTAACTTCACCGTCGAATCAAGTCGGCCTCCATGCGAGCGACGCACACACGTTTCCAGTTCCACCCGATGACCACGCGGTTGCTTCTTCACGCAATCGCTTCTTCACATTAACCGCCAAAATCCCCCCCCACCACAACAGCCCCGAAGCCGCGTGGCACGCCACGTGAGATCGTTTTAACGCCTTAATCAGTGACGAGCACTCGTCATCAAGTGTCACCTGCCAATCATCAATAATCATTACATGCGCGAATCCCCGTCAATTACCCTACTCTCTCTCCCTCATAGGGCAGACGGTCGCACTCAAACCAATCGCTTCTGCGCTGGAGGAGGATGTAGCTCATCGCCGCGGTGTCAGAATTCTTCCCTGCTACGATCACGGTTCGCTGCGGCGGGATGACTCTCTATTTTTTAAATTGGCTGTCTTTTTTTAAATCCCCCTTTTAAAAAAAACATAAGCAACGCTGATTAATGTTTTCATTCCAAGGTATTAGCGCTAATGAGCTCAATAGATTGCTTTTCACGGCAACTGCCACTTGCGAGAGCTCTGCGACACTGCAAATGGCACGAGGTCAGTCGGAGGGGAGGGAGGTGGAGTGGCAGAGAGAGGGAGAGAGAGAGAGAGAGAAAGAGGTGCGTGAGAGAAAGCGAGACGGAGGGAGATGTACGGGGAGAGGTCAGCGAGCGAGCGAGCGACCCCGGGGGAGAATACGGAGGAGGCGTTTAGCCGCGTCGTGTGTCTGCGCGTGTATTTACATCGCCGCGCCAGCGAAATTTGACCAGAGCGGTAAACTTCGAGCTCTCCAGGGATCGCCCTGCCGCGTCCCATCAGCGTGCGAGGGCAGCGGTTGAGCGTGCGGGGGGAGAGACGCACGCTATTATTGCGGGAGAGAGTGGGAAGTGGTTCATGTGTGCAGGGGAGCGGGGGGGGGCAGGAGAGCGGCAAAGAGGAAATTCGCGAAGCAAAAACCCGGGCGGTTGAAACTTCTCCAAAGTGTTTTCTGAGAACCGGAGGGGTTTTTTTGAGCCGCGGTAGCGGGAGGACATTGAGCAGATGGCTGAGTCGTTCTTGGGCTTCATCGAGACGTTGGTTGTCGTTGGATGTCAATGACAAGAGCGGACCTAAACAGCTTCTTCTCTGCAGTAGTGGCTACAGACGTGCCCAGCCGCCTTTGTTTTCCCCCAGTGCCAATGTTTACACATCGCACCGTGAACTCATTTAAAGCTGAATCGGCCTCGGGACCGGTTGAAATAATTCGCCACTCTCGTCGTTGTTTGTGAGCGGGAATCGAACTCGGGTCGCCGGATTCGTAGCGCAATGCACACAAAACGACTCCACTGTCACTCCCCGCGTACAGGTGTGCACACACGCCGCACACACCCGCAACATCGTGGCACTGATAAATGCCCTGCTTTTATTTTAACACATCTACCTGTGTGTCACGAGCACGTTAAGCAATACGCAAACGCACAGACGTGTGCAGAATTCCATCCCCTTTGTGTCGTTTAATAGTGGCTTCTCGTTCAGGAGTAATTACGTGACATTTTTGTCGTTGTAAAAGGCTCTTTTGGCCACAGGGAAGGGGCCTGCCAGGTGGCGTCTTCAAAGGATGGATGGGCATTTCTTGTCCCAATGACTAACTTCCAAATGACTCTCATCTGGAAAGTGTATAACATGAAAAAAATTGCAGTCGCCTTTATAATGCCACTACAAGCCATGTGACCCTTCACCACTATCACAATTTTATAAATTGTCCCCATGCAGGATTACAGTTTGACGCAATAAGTGGATTCTTCTTTGTCTTGTTTAGCTGCCTCTTTTCCATTGCTTCCATTCTTTTTTTCGGTCTCATTCGTACATTTTTGCACACACTTTTGAGCGTTATTATGGCCTGTCGTTTTCACCATCATAGTCATCACACTGCCGTGATCTACCCACTGCTGGATGAAGGCCTCCCAAGCTCTTTGCCATCACCCCCAACGATCCGCCGAGCATCTAATTGCTCCATTTTTCCGCAGTGGTCGTTCTGCCGGGCACGTTCCCCCCTTTGGCTGCCGCTCCCATCATCAGTCGTCTTTGGCAGCATCGTCATGATCATCATCATCATCATTTCACTCGGTCAATCCACTGCTGAATGAAGCATACCTAGCATAAAAATTAATATGAACGGACACATCATCAGCACATCATTTCAAGGGTAATAACTGCGGCTGGGAATATTTCTGGGTTAGTTAAAAGAACATTGGGATACATTGAGAATATTGGGTTAAGTAAAGGACATTGGCGCCGGAAGAATATACAAGAGCGTGATTTAGAACACCTATTTGTGCACTGTATCTGTCGTCATACACTCCACCTCAAAGCAGCGAATGTGTGACATAAGTGCACTTTTTTCCCCCTTTCCCGAGCGAGATGAAAGGGAGTGATTTATATTCAGTCGTCGGCTATAACAATCAACACCCTTGCTCTCAGAATTAAAAGCACGCGTGCTGCTTCGCACGTTACAGCTGCTAACCGCGCGGGGCTGAGAGCTGGGGTTTTTGTAAGAGATGGGGCTCGTGAATAGGCGTCGGTGATTCACGCATTTAGCATCAGGAGTGCCATTAGGCGCGCGGGGTAAGGTTCCCTGCGTTCGCTTCAGCAGCGGAACACCGAGTAGCGTTGCGGTCGGGGTCGGGCTATAGAGGCGTTGACACAGGAACGGGACTGGGTTATTCGAGGAATTGGCGTGGGAGGTCAAGGCTCGCAGCTGGTATTGTGTTGAGGCCGTTCAAGATGATGTTGCGCAACACCACTGCCATGGTCGACAAAGCGTTGGTTTTAATCGCAGAGCTCTTTAGTAGAGAACTTTTGTTTCTCGTGTATATTGAGTCATCTTTATATTTAAAAAAAATAGGTCATCGTGAGCCCCCCCTGCTACGGACAAACGGATGGAGCGACAGAGCTGATTCCACAATGCAGGTTGTTTGGGTTAGATAGCGTAAATGTACGTGACGTTAAACCCGCCACCACCCGACACAGCCAACTAGTAAGTAGTCACGTAAACAGAACGTGCCAATTCGTCACTAGTACAGCACACCGGTGTGTTGGAGAGCCAAGCCACAACATTTACAATGTGACTACGACGTTTCGCCAGTAATTACAACCAGCTTCATCAGGCGACAGCCAGATTAGAGCTGATACGTTCGCCTTTTTCAACGTTAGTTAACGCATGTGACCCGTTTGAGACGCTCAGATAATCGTCACCGATTATCTGAGCTGGTACCTGGACCTTTCCTACGTCGACTCAGCCTCAAATGAATACCTGGTGCGGTGTGTAAACATTGCTACTGGGGAGACAAAGGCGGGCTGGAATGGCTCTGCCCACCCACCCCTTTGCGTACCGCGCTGTCCTTTATAGGTGCTCGCTAACCGCACTTGCCCCAAAATTCTCTTCAGGCTATATGGGGGAACTTTTTCTTGTTGTTTGTGTGCGCGCGTTCGAGCGCGCGCCTGGCTGCATACACAAGGTCGCTGATGATATAAAGTTTTTAAAAACAATTCGAGGGAGCCTTCTTGTGGTACAGACAAAGACAAAGAACCCCCGTGTGGCCTTTACCCGACTGTTGGGGCAAGTGTCAGGCAGTTGCGAGCGTAAACACAAACACAACTGCACACACGAATCGAAATACGCCCGTAAACACACACGCAAGCACAAAGATTCCAGCATAGGATTAGCAGCTTAGTTGCAGAGATGTCAGCCCAGGGCAAGAGCTGTTAGCGAGGCATTTTGCCCGGCCGCCTCTGTCCCCCCAATGCTGATGGCTACACATCACACCAATCTACTAATTTAAGGCTGAGTCGAACAAGGAGAGGCCCAGTGACCAGTTCATGCATATGCCACTGTTGTTGGCTGTGAGCTGGAATTGAAACTCGGGACGCCGTGTTCGTAGGGGGCGCCGCGGTGGCGAGAGACGTGGTCGCGTTTCGAATGAACAACACACAGCTCGAGTGTTTGACTGCTAGAGATGACCACGTGATAAGCCGCTTCGTTGAGCTACCGTTTGTGGCCATGGTTGCTACGGAAAAAGAGTTGCATAGCTCAGTGAGCTTTACCTGGTACAATACAAATAATGTTTCGTCGCTGGGTGCGCTAATCCACTGCGCCAACACTTCCCACTTAAACACACACCTATGTATGCGCACTCACATGCACCCATATACCACACACAAGTGCTCATGGACACACGAGCACGTATACACATAACCTGAAGATAATAAAAAAAAACAGTTGCCTCAAATTTATATTTTAATGTTTTTGTAAAATATTACGCTGTATTATAATCCATACTATTAAAATTGATTTGATATAAAAGCAATGCTTGCTGAACAGGTCTTGAACTATACGGCAAGGCGCTAAATCTTTTAAGAATCTGAGTCAGCCTAAAATTAAAATGTTAATGATAGCCCAAGCCAATATAAAAATAACAGAAAAAATATATTAATCAATACATCCTTTGGAAGCAAAAAATTATACAGCCAACATTACCGGTCGCTCTTTTCATGTGGCTCATTTGCCAAAATATCGGTCGCCTTTTTTTCCTCTTTCCCGTCTTCGTCGGCGAATATTGATCCGTTTCGTCTTTCTTGTCGGTTTATTTTTATTTGTCCCATGGGTAGTCCCACCGAGTCACGCGCATGTCGTGCTCAGGACAGCACGAGAAGGGGGGCCGCATCTTTCAAAAAGCCACTCACCGGCAGTGTTCGCAAGCAAACCCCCCCTCCCATTAGCACGGCTCGCTTACGGGTATGATGCGAAAATAGTCCCAACGTACACGCATTGTCAGGCCCGATGACTCGTGCGCGATGATCGTGGCCGTGCATTAGCGGCCGTGAAACAGCTGACCCCCTGCGGCTGTGCGTTGTGCCGGCATCACCTTTGTTGGGGGATCACGAGCACGGTATGAATAGTGTGGGTGTGTTGCTCTTATTTCCACAGTGCGCATCATACGAGCTGCTTGGTAATAACGTTTGGCGAGTGGCTGCGTGGCTCACGGATCACAGCACCTGAGCTGGTGCCGCTGAGATGCCCTGGAGTTGAATCCCGGGGTTCAGCCGTCCGTGATTAAACCAGGCTCTCAAGGGAGTAGGTTTTGGCGCCGCAGTGGCGAGATGTTAGTTCCCTCGGCTGGTATACAGGAAGTCTGTATATTTGGAGTTTGAATGTTTTCCCTGTGGTCACTGGGATTTTGATCCAGGTTTTCCGGTTTGTCCCTCCACATTTCGAAACCACGTGCGTTTAGAGTATTTGGCTTCCATAATTTCCACGTGATAAGCCACTTCATTGAGCTCTCATTTGTGCCCAGGTCGCTTCTGAAAAGAGCTGCATAGCTCAGTGGCCCATTGTCTAACACAGTCATCGGTGACCAGGCTGTGACCACGTTGAATTCCAGCTTACATTTTTTTTATTTCCATGTTCTGGACTTGTCGATAGCAGGGCATGTGGATAAGTGCAGTAGCCCTGGTGTGATACAAGAGGTCAGTTTAAGGCATCTCAGAAGCAGATTTATTGTAGGCCCAACATCGATCAAAAAAAACTATTGATATTATAATTTCATGACACCATGCATATATTTAAATTAAACTGCGAAGGAACGCAGAAGCAAAATTCCGACTAAAAACCGTACACGGCAAATTTTGTAAAATGTTGACTTGGTGAGATGAGAGTGTTCTCTCTCTCTCTCTCATGCTCCGTGAAGGCCGGCTCTGCAGAGGTGCGGCCTCACCCCGTGGGAGCTTTTGTCTTTGACGTCAAAGCGCTGTCAGAAATTTGCGACGATGAAGCCGCTCACTCACTCGCTCACAAACTCGCCCATCGCGCCGTCGCCCGCTCGCGAAAACGCCACAGCAACAGCTGCTGCCACGGCCCAAATTAAAACCATCGCCACCCCCCCCCCGCCGCATTAAAACAATTCGTTCATCGTTTCAAAAGCGGGCGTCCGGGTGCCGTGTCTCCGCAAACTTTGGCGAAGGCTTCGAGCGCCAAGGTAGCTCGAGAAAAAGTGGGGGGGGCAGGTTCATGGGGGAGGGGGGGGGAAATGGGAGGGCACTGCGCTAAAACAGCGGCTCTATGGTCCGGACCCTAATTAAAGAAACTACTACAACGGTTATTAAGGTACGACAACAATAAATATGGTAACGAATCCCGTCTCCATCTTGTCCGCGTCGCTCTTTCGTCTGGCTCCATTTTTGTTGACCGCATCTCTCTCGTTTCACAAATCACTCCACGTGTATCTCTCCTCTCATCTCGCTAACTCTAAATTGCTTGTCTGCAGCTCTCGTATCACTCGGAGTTTGTAAAAGTAACGGGGGAGGAGGGGGGGGGGGCAGGAGGTGGGGGCCGCCAGCTTGGTCGACGAGCGGAGATTTGAGCCGCCGCAGGTTCGCCCCCCCCCCCCCCCCCCGGGGCCGCGATCGACGTCGTTCACACGGATCGCTCGCCGCCGGTGACCTCCGTCACGCTCGTCACCCACGGCGGGCACCCTCCCCCACCACCCCCCCCCCCCCCCCCCCCGATGGCACCAGCACCGCCGATCTCTCCCGACCTCCCACGCCAAATTCCGCTCGAGCGACTCTCTCCACGCTTCGCTCGTCAGCCCCAGCGGGAACTGTGCGCTGGCGGTGCCCGGCTGGCTGCTGGCTGGCTGGCTGCTGACTGGCTGGCTGCTGGCTGGCTGGCTGCTGGCTGGCTGCTGGCTGCTGGCTGCTGGCTGGCTGCTGGCTGCTGGCTGGCTGGCTGCTGGCTGGCTGGCTGGCTGGCTGGCTGTGGCTGGCTGCTGGCTGGCTGGCTGGCTGCTGGCTGGCTGCTGGCTGGCTGCTGGCTGCTGGCTGGCTGGCTGCTGGCTGCTGGCTGCTGGCTGGCTGGCTGCTGGCTGCTGGCTGCTGGCTGGCTGGCTGCTGGCTGGCTGGCTGCTGGCTGGCTGCTGGCTGGCTGACTGCTGGCTGGCTGCTGGCTGCTGTCTGGCTGCTGGCTGGCTGGCTGGCTGGCTGGCTGCTGGCTGGCTGGCTGGCTGGCTGCTGGCTGCTGGCTGCTGGCTGGCTGCTGGCTGCTGGCTGCTGGCTGGCTGACTGTCTGGCTGCTGGCTGGCTGGCTGGCTGGCTGCTGGCTGGCTGGCTGGCTGCTGGCTGGCTGGCTGCTGGCTGCTGGCTGCTGGCTGGCTGGCTGGTTGGCTGGCTGGCTGGTTAGCTGGTTGGCTGGCTGGCTGCTGGCTGGCTGGTTGGCTGGCTGCTGGCTGCTGGCTGCTGGCTGCTGGCTGGCTGGCTGGCTGGCTGGCTGCTGGCTGGCTGGCTGCTGGCTGGCTGGCTGGCTGGCTGGCTGGCTGCTGGCTGGTTGGCTGGTTGGCTGGCTGGCTGCTGGCTGGCTGGCTGGTTGGCTGGCTGCTGGCTGCTGGTTGGCTGGTTGGCTGGCTGGCTGCTGGCTGATTGGCTGGTTGGCTGGCTGGCTGCTGACTGGCTGGCTGGCTGGCTGCTGACTGGCTGGCTGGCTGCTGGCTGCTGACTGGCTGGCTGGCTGGCTGGTTGGCTGGCTGCTGGCTGGCTGGTTGGCTGGCTGGCTGGCTGGCTGCTGGCTGGCTGGTTGGCTGGCTGGCTGCTGGCTGGCTGGTTGGCTGGCTGCTGGCTGGCTGGCTGACTGGCTGGCTGACTGGCTGGCTGCTGGCTGGCTGCTGGCTGCTGGCTGGCTGGCTGGTTGGCTGCTGCCCGGCTGGCTGACTGGCTGGCTGCTGCTCGCAAGGGCCGTCTTTGGCTGCTCTGAAATGAGTTGGGCGGTGGCCGACGTGCCCCCCACGAGCGGAGGGAGACAGCCGTGACGCGTGAAAGCCCCTCTCTCTCCGCGCAGTCAAGGAGGGGGGGGGGGGGCCCGCTGTTTGATGATGCGCCAGGTAGTGCCGTGGTCAGTGGCGGCTCATTAGGGGGGGCCGGTGGGATGTCCCCCCCTCCCCTGCCCCCCCTGCCCCGCACCCCCTCCCCCGCACCCACACACTTGTGGAAACAGAAGATTCCTACGCGCTCGTTGTAGAGATTCTAACCTGCATACGTCCCCCCCCCCTCCTTCCCCCAACCTGCGTGGGCTTCCGGCCATCACTGGTGGTGGCGCAAGGTGTGTCTGCGACGCAGCACTCTGCACGACGTTGGGTTGGTGGGTCACGGAGAGATTGCCACGCTCTCAGAGCGTCCAACCTGCGGAGCTACGAACGGCAATATAAACTCCCTTCCCCCAGCCGTCCGTGCTGTAGACTCCCTGCTCCTGTTCAAGGCGAGGCTCGAGAAACTTCCTCTTTTTTCGCCTATGCCCAAGACCGACTTGCCTGTACAAAATAAATAAATAAAACCTGCCGCTTCGGTGCGGTGGTATTTCAATGCTGCTTCTATTCAAATTGTCGAGTATTTTAGGAATTCTGCCACATGCAAAATAATCAAGGATGGGGCGAGGATTAAAAAAAAAAAGGCTCTCGCTACTCTGTAATTCTTTTGTGGATAAATGAAGGACGTTATTAGGTCTCATCGAGGCCCGAGAGCTGTAACCAATCGCAGCAAATCACTCTAATTTACTGAGAAGCGGTGGGTGTCCTTCACACGAGCCCCTTGGTTACATCGCGCGGGCTGCTGAGCAGTCCTTGAGCACATTACCTCGCTCACACAAAGCTTCACACAAAACGCAGCGCAAGCGGACGGATACAAAGATGGAACGTTTCGGTAAAAGATTTCTTTAAAAAGGAAAAGCGTGAGGTGATGACAAATTCAAAAAGAGAACAAAATTTCGCTATGCGATGTCCAGATTCTGTCTGTTGCTGCTGTGTGCATTTTTAAATGATCGTATATAGATATATACTTTTTTTATTTTTCCCACAGGAAAGGAAATGGGGACTTTTTTAAACCTATAATTGATGTGCCCGGCGTTCGTGATTAAAACCCTGACGGTGACTCGTGAGCCCTGATTCTTGAAAACTTGCACATCTCGTGATTGAGTTTCTAAAACTGTTCAAATCCTCCTGCGCGTGCAATTTCCGAGGCACCGTAACGATCATTGCTTTTCCAACAATTGAACCGCGGAGGCTTTTGAGGTCCGCCAGTTGTCGGCGCGGAAGCCCATTGAAATCGGGAGATTTTTTTTTCTGGAGAGGTTCTGATTATATGAACACACGAGGCTTTCGCCATTGAGCAAGGAGCTCTTGAAAATGCTCTGGAGAGCAAATGAAAAAATGGCAGCGTTCAGTCAAGGCTGTGCCGCCCAGAAGCTGAAAAATACACCGAGTGGCTGGGTGGCTGTGTGGCTGGGTGGCTGTGTACCTGGGTGGTTGTGTACCTGGGTGGTTGTGTGGCTGTGTACCTGGGTGGCTGTGTACCTGGGTGGTTGTGTGGCTGGGTGGCTGTGTACCTGGGTGGCTGTGTACCTGGGTGGTTGTGTGGCTGGGTGGCTGGGTAGCTGGGTGGCTGTGTGGCTGTGTGGCTGGGTGGCTGGGTACCTGGGTGGTTGTGTGGCTGGGTGGCTGGGTGGCTGTGTGGCTGGGTGGTTGTGTGGCTGGGTGGCTGGGTGGCTGTGTACCTGGGTGGTTGTGTGGCTGTGTACCTGGGTGGCTGTGTACCTGGGTGGTTGTGTGGCTGGGTGGCTGTGTACCTGGGTGGCTGTGTACCTGGGTGGTTGTGTGGCTGGGTGGCTGGGTGGCTGGGTGGCTGGGTAGCTGGGTGGCTGTGTGGCTGTGTGGCTGGGTGGCTGTGTACCTGGGTGGCTGTGTACCTGGGTGGTTGTGTGGCTGGGTGGCTGGGTAGCTGGGTGGCTGTGTGGCTGGGTGGCTGGGTACCTGGGTGGTTGGGTGGCTGGGTGGCTGTGTGGCTGGGTGGTTGTGTGGCTGGGTGGCTGTGTACCTGGGTGGCTGGGTGTCTGGGTGGCTGTGTACCTGGGTGGTTGTGTGGCTGGGTGGCTGGGTGGCTGGGTGGCTGTGTGGCTGTGTGTCTGTGTGGCTGGGTGGCTGTGTGGCTGTGTGGCTGGGTGGCTGGGTGGCTGTGTGGCTGGGTGTCTGGGTGGCTGGGTGGCTGAGTGGTTGTGTGGCTGTGTGGCTGAGTGGTTGTGTGGCTGTGTGGCTGGGTGGCTGGGTGGCTGAGTGGTTGTGTGGCTGTGTGGCTGTGTGGCTGGGTGGTTGTGTGGCTGGGTGTCTGGGTGGCTGGGTGGCTGGGTGGCTGTGTGGCTGGATGGCTGGATGGCTGTGTGTCTGTGTGGCTGGGTGGCTGGGTGGCTGTGTGGCTGGGTGTCTGAGTGGCTGGGTGTCTGAGTGGCTGTGTGGCTGGGTGTCTGGGTGTCTGAGTGTCTGAGTGGCTGAGTTGCTGTGTGGCTGGGTGGTTGGGTGTCTGAGTGGCTGGGTGTCTGGGTGTCTGAGTGTTTGAGTGGCTGTGTGGCTGAGTGGCTGGGTGTCTGAGTGGCTGGGTGTCTGTGTGGCTGGGTGTCTGAGTGGCTGGGTGTCTGAGTGGCTGGGTGGCTGGGTGTCTAAGTGGCTGGGTGTCTGAGTGGCTGTGTGGCTGTGTGGCTGGGTGGCTGTGTGGCTGGGTGTCTGAGTGGCTGGGTGTCTGAGTGGCTGGGTGTCTGGGTGTCTGAGTGGCTAAGTTGCTGTGTGGCTGGGTGGCCGGGTGTCTGAGTGGCTGGGTGTCTGGGTGTCTGAGTGTCTGAGTGGCTGTGTGGCTGAGTGGCTGGGTGTCTGAGTGGCTGGGTGGCTGAGTGTCTGAGTGGCTGGGTGTCTGAGTGGCTGGGTGTCTGAGTGGCTGTGTGGCTGGGTGTCTGGGTGTCTGGGTGTCTGGGTGTCTGAGTGGCTGAGTTGCTGTGTGGCTGGGTGGCTGGGTGCCTGAGTGGCTGGGTGTCTGAGTGTCTGAGTGGCTGTGTGGCTGTGTGGCTGGGTGGCTGGGTGGCTGGGTGGCTGTGTGGCTGGGTGGCTGTGTGGCTGGGTGTCTGGGTGTCTGGGTGGCTGGGTGTCTTGGTGTCTGAGTGGCTGGGTGTCTGGGTGGCTGGGTGTCTGAGTGGCTGGGTGTCTGGGTGTCTGAGTGTCTGAGTGGCTGTGTGGCTGGGTGGCTGTGTGGCTGGGTGTCTGGGTGTCTGGGTGTCTGGGTGGCTGGGTGTCTTGAGTGGCTGGGTGTCTGGGTGTCTGGGTGTCTGGGTGCCTGGGTGTCTGGGTGTCTGAGTGGCTGAGTTGCTGTGTGGCTGGGTGGCTGAGTGTCTGAGTGGCTGGGTGTCTGGGTGTCTGAGTGGCTGGGTGTCTGGGTGTCTGGGTGTCTGAGTGTCTGTGTGGCTGGGTGGCTGGGTGGCTGGGTGTCTGGGTGTCTGGGTGGCTGGGTGTCTGAGTGGCTGGGTGTCTGAGTGGCTGGGTGTCTGGGTGTCTGGGTTGCTGGGTGTCTGGGTGTCTGGGTGGCTGGGTGTCTGAGTGGCTGGGTGTCTGGGTGTCTGGGTGTCTGGGTGGCTGGGTGTCTGTGTATCTGTGTGGCTGGGTGTCTGGGTGTCTGGGTGTCTGAGTGGCTGGGTGTCTGGGTGTCTGGGTGTCTGGGTGTCTGAGTGGCTGGGTGTCTGGGTGGCTGGGTGTCTGAGTGGCTGAGTGTCTGGGTGGCTGGGTGTCTGAGTGGCTGGGTGTCTGGGTGTCTGAGTGGCTGTGTGGCTGGGTGTCTGAGTGGCTGGGTGTCTGAGTGGCTGGGTGTCTGGGTGTCTGGGTGGCTGGGTGTCTGAGTGGCTGGGTGTCTGGGTGTCTGGGTGTCTGGGTGTCTGAGTGGCTGGGTGTCTGTGTGGCTGTGTGGCTGGGTGTCTGGGTGTCTGGGTGTCTGAGTGGCTGGGTGGCTGGGTGGCTGGGTGGTTGGGTGTCTGGGTGTCTGGTGGCTGTGTACCTGGGTGGCTGTGTACCTGGGTGGCTGTGTACCTGGGTGGTTGTGTACCTGGGTGGTTGTGTGGCTGTGTACCTGGGTGGCTGTGTACCTGGGTGGTTGTGTGGCTGGGTGGCTGTGTACCTGGGTGGCTGTGTACCTGGGTGGCTGGGTGTCTGGGTGGTTGGGTGTCTGGGTATCTGGTGGCTGTGTGGCTGGGTGACTGAGTGGCTGTGTGGCTAGGTAGCTGGGTGGCTGGGTAGTTGATTGGCTGTTCAGAATGGCTGTGTCACAGCACAGATCTGACAAATCTGAAGACTGTCTTCGAGTCCAGGTTTCAGTTCGGCCCTCATTAAACCAGGTTCACAAGTGTAACGGGTTGATATTCTTGGTCCAATCACTATTAAAACCCACTTAAAAAATATATATTCGTTGGCATGGTCAACAGTTAGTGTTGTAAACACATTCACGTCTGTCCAGAGTTTTAGTGAACATTGCTGTGGGTCTCATGTCGATAGTTTCAGTCCGACTGGGGCTCACTCTGACTTCGGTGTTGTGGGGGTGGTGGGAAATAGAAACTTTCATGCATTTGAATTGCCACCCAATATTGTTCATGCGAGCTCTGACAATTCAGATTGTTGGGCTGATTTCCCTTGCAGGGAATGCTCAATTTAGGGCATATGAAACGGTGCACGCTTGATCTCAATCAGCCTGAGCATTGTTATGGTCAAGCCAAATGTATGATGGCTCTGAACACCAGCACTGGCTCACTGGGACAAATTCTGGCTGCCCAGTGGCCCAGTTCAACTCAGGTGAAGTTGGAGCTGAAGGGACAATTCTAACAAAAATATGGCAGGGACAGGCCTTGATATGTGTCACTGAACATTTAGAGGGCTTCATCTGATGATCATCATGATGATGCTGCTGATCATCACGATGATGTGGATGATTGTAATGATGATGATAAAAAGTGACTGTAAGCCGAGGTCGATGATGATTGTGAAAGTTATTCATCGTCATCATCCTCAACATCAGTAATTGTTTATCCCACTCCTGGATGAAGGCATCAACTTTGATGCCACCATCACTCGCGACCTTGCAATCCTTCTCGCTCGTGCACCGTCAGCTGACCTCATCGCTCCATCTACGTGGCGGTCATCCTCTCGGGCGCATTCCTCCCTCCTTTGTCTGCCTTTCCGTCGCCGGCCTCAGCCGTCGGCCATCTTTCCTTCCACCAATGTGTCCTGCTCTAAACCCACTGTTATTAGCAGTCAGTACGATGTCTCCAGCATGCGCGTGTTCTCTCATCCACATGTTCACATCTACGTCTCCTTCTTTCCGCCCGTCAGTGTAGTTCGCAGCACGAAGACGATTGTGAGTTTGAATTCTCAATTAAGAATTATCGCCTTCTCAATGCGTACTCAGAGTCAGGTTTAGTGCCGTGTCCAAGCCGTTGAGAGATTTGCCGCGTCATGCGGTAATACCTGCGGGAAAGGCGTGAATCCAAGCATTGTGCCGACGTCTCTCCTCGCCGTTATCGCGCCAATGCCAACCGCGCTCTCATTTGTTTCGCACTGAGGGGGTCTCAACCAAGCACACACTCTCCATCCCTAACCACGGGACACCCCTGGGCCGTGCTAATTTCCTCTCCCACCCAGTAAATCGGCCCGCCCACCCGTCCGCCCTCCCGTCACCACAGTTCCAATCAACGTGTGCCCCCAAGTTCTACCGTGAACTTGATTTCACGTTCCTTCTGCCTCCATCAAACTCCTTCATCTCTTCTCCTCCAGCTCTTCCTCCTTCTCGCGTCGCCACGGTTGGCGAGATGTTAACTACCTCGCCTGGTATACAGGAGGTCATGGGTGCGATCCAGACCCTTTGTGATAACCAGGTCGCTTCTGAAAAAAAACTATACAGCTCAGTGGCCCTTACCTGTATAGAGAAAACAATTGTTTATTTTTAGTTTTTCACCCTCCTCGTGTTTCCACCCTGGGCACCACCGCTGCCCGGCCTCACCGTGACGTCAGCCCCAAAAACCCGCCATGTGCCGGCCCTGTTCTTTCAAACGCTCCCGCCTCCGTACGGGGTTTAATTCTACATCGTCGGCGTCACGGTTTCATCACTAGACCCCTGCCATGCGGCCACCGCCCGCTCCTGGATTGCCACGCTCTCTCAGGCACTTTAGCGGCGTTGTTTGGCGGCGTTGGTGGGAGGGATACGAGGGAGGGCGGGGGGGGTTGAACGATGGAGGAGCCAGCAGGTGACTGGTGTTAGGGAGACGCCAGCGGGTTCCGGGTTCAACAACGGGCACTGGGGAGGTCAGTGTGTCATGTCGGTGAATTATCAGTTTTCGGGGAGGTTGGGTGTTGGAGGAAACTGAACGCCACCCCCGCGATCCCCATCCACCTCGCAGTTCAATTAAGTTTTCAAAATTTTGGGGTAGGTGGGTCACGATTCAATTCGCCAGTTTAATTGTTTTTCTGTTGCGTTGTGGCGATTTGTAGCACCTCTAGCGACTGTGCGGGAGTCACGTGGACCGATTGCATGAAACGTACGAATGGAAAGCAATCGGTTGCCAGGATGTCCAGCGTGGCAGGGCGCTACGATACCATAGAGAAGCAGGGTGCAAGGGAGGCAGGGAGGTAGGAGAGGCGGGTGGTGGTGGGCAGGATACCAGGGCACTCCTTCAGCCATGGAGGGGGCGACTGCGAGGCCTCCGGGGCTTGAGTCAGGGCCAGAAGGGACTACCTAGCTCCCTCGTCCTCCTCCCCCTACTCCTTACTCCATCTTTTTTTACGCACACCCCCCCCCCCCACCACCACTACCCCCCCACCCAGCCACTAGCCCCCCCTCCTCCACACCTCAACTCGACCCAAGCACTCGGACCTAATTTGACGTTTATTGGATGCGAAGCCGGACAGGGGGAATTATGATGTGATCCGCCGGGCTAATGAATCTCCGTCCGGAATTAATGTCCCCTTCGCGGGCGATCCGCCCCTGCGCGCCGGGAGTGGCGATGATTGCTCCGTGCTCGTCAGATCGAGGTTGCGAGGGGGAGGCTCGGAAGCCGTGGGGAGGTGGGGGATGTGGTGGATGTGGTGGCCCCGTGGGTGGTGAGGAAGGGTGGGGGTGGATGCCGTTGCGGGAGGTTGAGTTCGTTGCGGCCAGCGAATTGGTCGAAAACCTTTTGTCCGTTTGTTACGTGAAACCCAACTGCTGTCAGCTTGTCTTCCGTACGGTTATTTTAAAAAGAGGAGGAGGGGGGGGGGGATTGCGCGTCTTCTCTCTTGACCGCCCGCAGGGCTTTGTGTACGCCTGCCCGCTCTGATCTTGCTCTTTGTCGCGCAATTTACTCTTAAGGTCTTCGGTTGCCGTTGGTCTCTTTCAGCGTGTCCGGGAGAAGGGCCTCTTGCCAATATCGTTGAGCCAAATGTTGATGCTGTATATTAAGGAATCTTTTGTCATATTAGTACGACGAGTGTTTGTGTGTCTGTGTGTTATTGTGTATCTTACAAGCCAACTTCCTGTAAACACGCTTTTAATGAAGGTAATTAGGGGTTTTCATATGAAATTGTCATTCTATATATATGCCTAAGAACATTTCAAAACGTTTAACGATTTAAAATGTGAAACGGTTCTGCTTGCTTGTAGATATGCCCCCAGTTGTAATCTTAGACTCGAGCCAAAGCAAATTTAATATTTGTATTGTGGTATTTGGTTTAAGTTGATGCTTTGTTTTTCGTAAATTTCATCTCGTGCCAAGGTACAAATTGTCAACAACATCACAAGACAAATATCCCCCGTATAGCCTTAACAGACTGTTGGGGTAAGTGCTGTTAGCGAGCACCTTTAAAGGGCAGAAACAACAACAACAGCACACACACACAGACAGGCAGGCAGGGTTAACACACCAAACCCAATTTCAGAAACCATCAGAAAAGAAAACAATACAACCTTTTCATATATTAAATATAAAAAAAAATCACCGAGCCTGACAGAGGGCTTCAATCAAGTCAATCGGAGCCTCTGTGCAGGTGACAGCAACCGCGCGAGTCCAGTGTTGCTAAATGAGGCACCATTCAATCCCGAGGCACCTGTGGAGCTACGGTGCGATCATAATAGCCATGTCAAGGCACTGAGCCCGTGCGGAGAATATGTGATCTCACAGAATACACGTTTCTAGCAGGAATTAATATTCATTTTCCCCTGAAACAAATATTTTGGAATGTCAACAATGCGAGCCATTTGACCATTTTTCATCACACTGGTGAAATGCGTGGCTCGGCGAAGGGGTAAGGGAGGGTTCAGGATCGATGAAGATCTTGAACTCCACTAAAACTAAACCAAACTATTTTTTATTTTACCAGGTAAGGCCCACTGAGCTATAGAGCTCTTTTTCAGAAGCGACTTGGCTATCCCAAATGATAGCTCAGCTAAGCGGCTTATCATTTAGAAATTTATAGCAGCCAAATAATCTAAACGCGCGTTGATTCCCGATGTGCAGGGCAAAACCGAAGGACCCAGAGAAAAATTCACGCGACCGCTGGGAGAGAGACACGCAAACTCAAAACATACAACAGGCTTCCAGGGTCGGGATCGAACCCACGACCTCCTGTATAACCAAGCGAGGTAGTTAAAATCTGGCCACGGCGGTGCCCACTGATGGTTAGCCGCAGCTCAGAATCGAACTCGCCAGGTTCGCTAACCGCCCGCTTGACGTTGGCCCCAATTGCAATGTAATTGGGTAGAAAGAAAAAAAACATCGCGGATAATGAAGCGAGACTTGTGCCAAGCCCGGACCACCAATCTCAGCGCCGCTCTGCAGCCACGTTCGTCATCGGCGGCCTCCGCTCGCTCGCCCGCCGTCTCGCTCGCCCGCCCGCTTTTACAAAAGTGTGCAGCGGTGACGGCACTGACGGCGCGCCGGCTTTCCGCGGCCCGTCACCCCCGGCCTCCCGCGGCGCCGTGGCAGGTGCGACGGGCACGCGGTCCAATAAATACGCCGGCGTCTACGCACGGAAATGTTGTGGGGGATACCGCACGGGGTGTTGGCGGTGGCAGTAGGGTTTGGAGTAGGGTTTGGAGTAGGGTTTGGAGTAGGGTTTGGTCTGGACGGGAGTAGGGGACCGTGGAGACAGTGCCGTGTTGCCCGGGGTGATGGGTTGTGTGTGTGGGGGTAAGGTGGAAGCCCTCCCGGGAACTGTCGCTCAGCGGTGAAATGTGAAGCACGATCACACGCGCGCACATACGCGTGCACCGCACAGTCACACGGCAATAACAGCAGCCATTTGCTTTTTCCCATTTAGTGACGGTGATGACATGACATCACTTGTGCCAGGCTAGGTGTGGTTTGCGGCCATGTGAGGTGCCGAATGCTCCCTGGCAAGAAGATCATGGGACAGACCCAGGTGTTATGGGTTAACTGACTTCGATGGCTGACAGATGCACCACCTTGGCTCCCCACTGTGCCACCTGCGTGTTATCTCCCTGGTGCTCTACTCGTTGCTGTGAGCGTCGCTCCTCTGCCATCCATTGTTGGGAGGGCGGCTGCCTCTAACTGCCCAGTAACGTCCTTCATTAGCCTCACAAAGACAACGATCCCCCGTATAGCCTTGGCAGACTGTTGGGCCAAGTGCTGCTAGCGAGCACCTATGAAGGCCGGCACAGTACACGAGGGGGTGGGTGGCCAACACCACGCCCGGCCGCCTTTGTCTCCCCAGCGGCGATGTTTACACACCGCACCAGGAACTAATTTGAGGCTAAATCGACCAAGGGGAGGCCCAGGACCACGTCAGATAATTGTCACTGTTGGCCACAAGCGAGAGTCGAAACCGGGTCGCCGGGTTCGTAGCACAGCGCGCTAACCGCTACACCACCACGCTGCATGCGCTCGTGTGCACGCACACACACCCACGCGCAGACTCGGACACTCGGCCTGGGAATCAGATGGCTCCGAGGGCGTTGTGGGAAATTTGGTATCAAGATTTGTAAACATCGCCACTCGGTGGACAAATGCTGCCGGGTGTGGTGCTGGCCACCCCACCCCTCGTGTGCCATCCTAGTCTTGATAGGTGCTCGCTAAGAGCACCCAACAATCTATTATACAGGGATCTTTGTTTTGAGATCACTTTATTGGCACTGGAGGCAAGTTTGGGGTGAGTCCTATTATCTGGGGCGTCTTATCATCCAGTGGCTACGGTAGCATGGAACCGTACTACACAATCTGCGTATTAACTCCTGGAATGCTTTCAGGAACCTTCAAACGCTGGTAACTTCATTACATCTCGGTCATCCTATTGTCTGACATCACCTACTGCCCGACCGCTCCATCAAGTGTGTCATTCACTCGAACAGGGGTCGGCAACCTGCGGCTCCAAAGCCGCATGCGGCTCTTGAAGGGACTGCTTCGTGGCGTTGTTTATTAAGGACCACCGTCTGGCGCTCCCATGCACTGCGGCTCTTGGAATATTGAGGGGTTTTTTATACCGAATACGGAAAAAAAAATGTTGGTCGCCAACCGCTGCACTGCAAGATGTGTCACTATTCAGATTTAACCGGCCTCTATCTCCCGTGGCGTTAAGAGACCAACAGCGGAAAAGCCATGAAGCGGAAAAGCCGTTGAGCTTGTGTTGGGCACCGGGAGGTGGGTGGACGCTACACCAACACGCCATTTAATAGGGCGGCTCAGAGGTCAAGAGGTCAGAGCTGGCACCGCTGAGAGTACTTGGTTTGAATCCAGACAGCTGCCCGTGATCAAACCGAGTTCTGTCGTGTGGCGGGTTCAGGGTCTCGGGGCCGGCTCACCGATGAGCGAAACAACAACAAAACTGTGCAATTTGTTCTGCGCTTGATTAGGCTGAAATCCATCTCCGAGAAACGAAATTAATATCGGACCTCACCCTCGTGCGAGCGCTTCCGTGGGGAGGGATGGGACGTTTTGAACGTGTCGGCCAACTTTTGACCCGACGCAGGCAGCTGGGTTCAGAGTTGTGGTGATCGCGTAATTTGTTGGGTTTTACAATTGACTCTCTTGCTTGAATAAGTGCCGTGTATTAGATGAAAAAAAAATGATGGAAAATTAGAAGGATGGATAAAAAATGTTTTCTTGTGTAGAGGATAGAAATGTGTCCTGAATATTGTGTTGGATAAATACATTTGGGACACAGAAAATAATGTGTTTTTTTAGAAAATAATGTGTTTTTAGTTGAAATAAGCTGCACATAACACATTCTATCCAATTACAGGCAGTAATAAACGGAACACGACTGTTAAAAAAACAAAGTGTAAATCACAGCACATGCTGCCAGTAGTGGCCATTAAAGAGAAAACATTCCTGTATTGGAAAACGGCTCAAATTATACAAATAAATTTTAATTGGAATAGGCCCAGTTATTTCTCCTGTTTCTAAATGAAAACTCACCCATGTGCTCGGGCGCTTGATGAACCGACGTTTCAAAGTGTGT
This sequence comes from Lampetra fluviatilis, assembly GCF_964198595.1. Taxonomy (NCBI): domain Eukaryota; kingdom Metazoa; phylum Chordata; class Hyperoartia; order Petromyzontiformes; family Petromyzontidae; genus Lampetra; species Lampetra fluviatilis. The sequence goes on from NC_136293.1 coordinate 9,131,320, forward strand.
ATATTGTTTTTCCTGGTAAAATGCAACATCTCGATTGCCTACATCCAAATGAGCCGTGCACACGAAAAAATTAAACGGAAACGTTACACATTTTTACTTTTAAGGCCACGGTGTTATTGACGAATGCGTTCGGTTGATTGTTGCTCGTGCGTTGTGCACCACCTCCAACGCAGCAAGTGTCACCGAATCATTCCAGTGACGAAAATCAAATTAACAAATGGAGTCAGGGGTAAAGGTGGAGCCCTGCAGTTGCTTGCTCAAAGCCATTGCTGGCGGAAAGGCCTCCGCTCTAGGGAGCTCTCGTGATCCCGTCCATTGGTTGGGCCTGTCTCTGCCACGCTAAACCAGGCGCCCTTCGTAAGAGACGGCGGGACTACCCACACTTTGCCCCACCGCGCATCACCTGTCGCACCACTGACTGCGGTGAAACTCCATTGTTACTGCGGTGAAACCCCATTGTGACTGCGGTGAAACTCCATTGTTACTGCGGTGAAACTCCATTGTTACTGCGGTGAAACCCCATTGTTACTGCGGTGAAACTCCATTGTTACTGCGGTGAAACCCCATTGTTACTGTGGTGAAACCCCATTGTTACTGCGGTGAAACCCCATTGTTACTGCGGTGAAACCCCATTATTACTGCGGTGAAACCCCATTGTTACTGCAGTGAAACCCCATTGTTACTGTGGTGAAACCCCATTGTTACTGCAGTGAAACTCCATTGTTACTGCGGTGAAACCCCATTGTTACTGCAGTGAAACCCCATTGTTACTGTGGTGAAACCCCATTATTACTGCAGTGAAACTCCATTGTTACTGCGGTGAAACCCCATTGTTACTGTGGTGAAACCCCATTGTTACTGCGGTGAAACTCCATTGTTACTGCAGTGAAACTCCATTGTTACTGCAGCGAAACTCCATTGTTACTGCGGTGAAACCCCATTGTTACTGCGGTGAAACCCCATTGTTACTGCCGTTGTTTACAGAGGCAGTGGGTGGAGTTGGGGGGGTGGGCATTTATCTAGATTGAAAACTAATTGATTTAGAACTGCTTTTTGTGTTTAGTTTTTTGTCCTTGACCCCGCACCTCCGATTGGCACGCTTTGGCTACGGTACGGTGTGACAACAGTTGTACATGCATACATTTAAGTCCACTTCGTTGAGCTATTATTTGTGGTCAGGTCGCTTCTACTGCGCTTTACCTGGTAAAATTAAAAAGAGTTCAGTTTTATTTTTACTTAAATGTTTTGATGATCTGCTCACTTTTCCTAAACTTTGCTTTCCTGTCGTATTTTCTATTGTTTGTTGCTCTGTAACTTTCTGACCGGCCCCTGCTGAACATCTGCGGGAAAAAGAGCTTCATAGTTCATCGAATTTCTCCAGTATCAATAAAGATTCCGACTCTGAGAAACTTGCGCCGTCGCTTCATCAACTGCTGCGCCGAGAGAGCGTTCAGTCGACCCCTGGATTACGAGCTTGGCGTGCGAGCCCTTAACCCCGTAGGAATAAAGAAAGTAGTTTAACTGACGACGAGGAGTTCAATTGTGACTCGTCTGATGAACGTGCTTCTCGGAAATGTGCCACGTGAAATAGCTCAAGGGATTGAATGCATGGGGAGCGGTGAATTTTTTTCCCAAATGCCACCTCGGGTGCTGCGCTCGTGAACGCGTCATGCCGAGGCAGTTTCTCCTTCGTCAGATTTGAGAGCAGACTCGGCGTTTCCGATGGTTGCGTGTGAATTAATCCCGTGCGTAAAACAAAAAACGAGTACTAATAACACTGTTAATTTGGCGCTCTTATCATTCAGTGGGATAGCTTGAGGCTCGCACAAACTAAATTGGTCTACCACCTAAACTAAATTGGTCTACCACCTAAACTAATGAGACACAAAAAGCTCAAAGTCTTAAGATGTTCGTTTTATTTATTACTTCCCCCTCTTGTTTCCGCGCGTCATTGTGAGGGCTATCGCCGTGGTCAGGCGCTGCTTTTGCACTTTCGGGACAAGATAAGCTCTGAATGATCTGCTTTACCAAAAACATCATTCCTACTCCTATTTTTCCCTGCCACCGCTATCTTTCAGCAAAGGCCACCGTGTCAGCATTGATGCCACAAGGCATCAGCCCTGGCAATTTATCGTTTCCTTTCTTACATTCTTTACAATGTTGTTCTTCTTTTTTTTGCCCTCCCAACTTTTTTATTTGTCTGCACGAATCAACACAACCAAGAACAGCCGCCGATAAATGACAGCAACATCAATAAAGGCATTCTTCTGGGGGAGACGGTGGGGGGGGTGTTGGGAGACATAAGGAATAGGGATACTTGGTTGTTTTTGAACAAAGTAAAACTGTCAAATCGCATCCCATGTGATCATGTTATCAAGAGCCTTGTGACGACAAAGGGTTTCCAAATCCTCCTGAACATCCTCCGCCATATCGTCGCGACCCGAAGGCGCAATGATCTTACCCCCGCGCAAGTGTTCGCGGTTGCTTCTGTGCAGCTCTCCGATGCGTTTTTTGGGAACTGAATTCAGTTCCCGAAGAAGCTCTCAAGCACGTGGAGTGATATAAATGTATCACGGCACCCGGAAGGTGACATCACAGAACGAGACATTTTAACATAGGACCGCAGAGCTTGGGCGAATAGTTGGCGCGGCTTTGTCCGTGGTTTCCCACACCGCCACGTGAGAACGGCACTCACGTTACAAATTCTACAGCCGTTTTGAGATGCAATTTGCATGAACGGCATTATATGTACACACAACGTCAAAACTAATATTATCACTGATCTCCCGTGTGCTTTCGGGTTGTTAGCAGCTGTCGTCGGGAACAGAATTTCGAGGACGCTCTCGTGGCACACGTCGCAAAAATCGTCGCGCGCCACGCCAAGGCGACGCGCGGCACCATAGCGGCGCGTCACGGAGCCGTGAGACGTTGCGATGATACATTCGTGTGTTTTTTTTGTTAATCCCGAACAATACATATGAAGTATTGGAAAATGACGGCAGGAAACTCCTTGACGGGAACACACTTCTTTTATTAAATCTTGACTCGTAACAATACAACGCGTGGCCTCTCTTCTCACAATGCGCTTCTCTTGACTCTGGATTCTGTGCTGCCGGCTCTCTGTGCCTCGTGTAGACTCCGCGCCTCGGCTACACTCCTCTCTCGCCTCGTGTAGACTCTGCGCCTCTGCTACACTCTCCACTCGCCTCGTGTAGACTTTGCATCTCCCTCTGGCTACACCGTATGCATACTCGGCTCGTGTAGACCTCTCTCTCTCGCTGGCTACACCGTATGCATACTCGGCTCGTGTAGACCTTTCTCTCTCGCTGGCTACACACTATACATTACTCAGCTCGTGTAGACCTTTCTCTCTCGCTGGCTACACACTATACATTACTCAGCTCGTGTAGACCTTTCTCTCTCGCTGGCTACACACTATACCTTACTCTCCTCTACTCTCCATTACTCTCCTCTCCGGGCTCTATCTCTGCACCTTCGTCTTCATTCTTAGATGGTTCCACTTCTGCCCCCTGCTCCTCTGTGCATCACCTTATATACCCCTTCTTCCCGGGAGACGGAGCGGATGCGGACCTCAACGTCGGCACCGCTCCTCAGTTACCCAATCCCCACGCGCTATCCCTACGATCCGGTTCCGCTCAGCGCGTGTTTCCACTCCCCGACCAATCACACCGCGCTGCTACCCGATCACTCCCTCTGGGCGCGTCACCGGCACACAGCCAATCAGCAGCACTACCCCCACCCGCGCACTGACGCCTGCTCCTCCCCGTCAGCGCGCGTCACCACACACACACCCGTACATACGCGCTGGCACACGACATATACACCCAGCGCGTATCACCACTACATCACCCCCTCCCACATAGCTCGCAGCCGGCCCGGCTGCTAACAACAACCAACCGCGACGATAAAACGACAACCAACAAAAAAAACCCCGTAACCCCCCGAGTGTGCCCCGTAACATAACACAACAACAACAACAACAAGAATAACTATGTACAGATTGACAATGAACCCGAAAAGTCAACAATAACACGATACGAGCAAATTCGAAACGAACGCGCCCCACGTCCCTGCGACTACACGCAGTGACGAGGCGCTCCAACTGCCCCGACTCCTCACGAGGCAGGTCATGCAAAGTAGCACGACCTGGCGCGAGTCCGTCTGGCTGGTCCATCGTATGGGGCGGGACACTGACGACCGTCCGGCGGTTCCGGCTGCTCCAGACGGCGCGGAACGGGCCTGAAAGGGCCGGCCCCGCCGCGGAGATCCGGCCGCCGGTGATCGGCAGCTGTCAGTTCCGAGACACCTGGGAGCAGATCAGGCGAAAATACGTGTGGATCAGGCAGAGACATTTCCCCCTCTGGGTCGCCGGTCACGTCACACGCCCGGCCATCACGACACAAGGGGAGGCCATATGGAGGCGAGAACGGTTTCAGTCGGGAGGGGTGAACGTACCACCGGCGCTTTCCCCACTTTATCTGAACGCACTGGGGCCGTGCAACGCGCACGACCTCCACGGGTCCCCTCCACGGTCTCAACAATTTAGGCGACGTAGCCAAGGGTGCCTGAGGGCAATGCAGCCAGGCCCTGTCACCTGGTTTCCATTCGTGCATGGACACCTTCCGTGCCCGCAACCGTTCATTAGCAATTTGGCGAGCCCGCGAATTAAGCCGCGCGGCCTCCCTTGCCTCTGTCAGCTTGTGAATATTAAACTTAATATGTTCTGCCAAATTAGAATTAGTTCGTGGAGCGGACAGGCCAAGTTGCGTTTCTATTGGCGGGTCAGCTTCCCGACCGTACATCAAATAGAATGGGGAAAACCCCGTAGCTGCATGGGGGGCCATTCTATACGCGGCAAGGACTCCCGGGACCTGCAGGTCCCAATCTACATGTGCCTCGCACACCTGCTGGCACAGCATGGAAGTCAAGGTTTTGTGGAGTCTCTCCACCATCCCGTCAGTCTGCGGGTGGTACGGGGAGGTACGCACCTTCTTGGTACCCAACAGATCGCACACCTCTTGCAACAATTTACTCGAAAAATTTTTACCTTGGTCGGTCAGCAGGCGTTCGGGAGCCCCCTTGTCCAGGACATAGCCCTGGACGAAGGCATCCGTCACAGCCGCTGCCGACTGGTTAGCGAGAGGCCACGCCATAGGCCATCGGGTAAAGTATTCGACCCCCACTAACAAATATTTATTCCCTCTCGGCGTGACTGGGAAGGGCCCCAAAATATCGAGTGCAACGAGCTCGTTGGTACGCGAGACCTGAATAGATTGCAGCGGTGGATTAGCTGCCACGGCCGGTGGTTTACGCCTGGCGCACTCAACGCACCCCTTCAGAATATGCACCACATCACTTCCCATTCCCGGCCAGTAATAGTCACGCTGAAGCAGGGCAAGCGTCTTGTTAACCCCCAAGTGCAAGAGGCGTTCGTGTGCCGCCAAGACAACCCTCCCCCTCACAGCGGAAGGCACCACGAGTGCGTTCCGCCGGGACAAACTGTCCCATTTCAATAACACGCCCCGCTCAAGTACATAGGAGCCGGTACGCTCCTGGTCCCCCTCGGGACCCCCAACCTTGCGGCGCAATGCTAGCAGCGAGCTGTCCGCCATCTGGAGGCGGCCCCATTCGCTGAGCGACAGCGAGAGCAGCGAGTCCCGACCCTGAGAGGCAGTGGAATCATCCCCGATCGGTGCGCCCGCTGTCGCAGCCAGTGCCCCCATCTCCCCCGCAAGCGTCGGTTTACAGCGCGCCGATCCCGACAAACACGCGCATTCATCACAAGGCAACAACCGCGACAAGCAATCGGCATTCGTGTGTCGCAACCCCTTACGGTACGTAGTCGTAAACTGATAGTCCTGGAGGACTTCCAACCAACGCGACAACTGGCCCGAGGGCTGGGCGACCCTCAATGAATACTGTAGCGCCGCGTGGTCCGTTCGGACTGTAAAGTGACGACCATAAAGATATGGCCTAAACTGCTGCACAAAAAAAACAATGGCAAGCAGCTCGCGACGGGTGACACAGTAGCGCTGCTCCGCCGGAGACAACACCCTACTACCGTAGGCGACAACTCTTTCGACACCCCCAACGACTTGGGATAGCACCCCCCCAATGCCCGTGTTGCTAGCATCCGTGTCCAGCAAAAAGGGACTGGCAAAATCGGGATAACACAAGGGTGGGGCACCCACCAAGGCGTCCCGGAGGGAGCGAAACGCGGCCTCCTCCTCCGGTCCCCATTTGAACTTCGCTCCCTTCGCCGTTAGAGCGTGCAAGGGTTTTGCAATAGTGGCGAAGTGCTCAACGAACCGCCGATAATAAGAAGCAAACCCGATGAAACTACGCACGTCAGAAACGGACGTAGGTGTCGGCCACGAACCGACACAATCCGTCTTCGCGGGATCGGTGGAGATCCCCGAAGAATCGACAATGTGACCCAAGTATCTAACGGACCTACGAAGGAGGTGACATTTGGCCGGTTTAAATTTCAACTTAGCCGATCGCATTCGCAAGAACACCCCTCTCAATCGCCGGAGGTGTTCCTCAAACGTTTTACTGAAAACAATGACATCGTCCATATAAATCAAGCATGTATCCCACTGCAAGCCCGACAAAACCAGCTCCATAAGCCGCTGAAACGTCGCTGGAGAGGAGTGAAGTCCCATGGGTAACCGGTTAAACTGGAACAGCCCCCCTGGAGTCCGAAATGCTGTCTTAGGTTTCGACTCTTCGTCGAGCGGCAACTGCCAAAACCCCGATAACAAATCAAGAGTCGAAAAATATCGCGCACCAGACAATGCATCGAGGGACTCATCCATCCTGGGGAGCGGATACGCGTCAGCCACAGAGATCTTATTCAGGCGACGGAAATCAACGCAGAATCGCAGGGACCCGTCCTGCTTCTTAACCAGCACAATAGGCGCTCCCCACGGGCTAGAGGAGGGCGAAATAATATCGGCTTCTAGCATATCGTTAACAGCCGACTGAACATGTTCCTTCTCCACGGGACTCAGTCGGAAGGGATTTAGCCTGACCGGCGCCGCATCGCCCGTTTCAATGTGATGGTGCAACAAATCCGTGCACCCAATGTCATACTTATGTTTACTGAATACATCAGAGAATTCAATGAGCAACTCGCGCAGCGCACCCAACTGCGCCGCCGACAAATCGTCCGAGGCGGCACATAACGAATGGACCCACTCAAGGTCTTCCCTTGGCTCAACGTTCCGCGCGGGGCTCGAGCCCACCTGCGCAACCAACCCATCATCCCCAGGGACCTGCGCCGCGTGAGCCAGCACGGTGCCCTGCGGAATGACAGCTGGTCGCGACCCCGCGTTCAAAACCATCACAAACGGATCCCTGTCAGCCCGCACCAAAGTGTGAGCCACCGATAAATCAAGACCCCCGACAGCCTTGTTAGAAGGACCCAAAAGCAAACTCTGTCCCGAAGCCTCCCTCACCCATGGTTTCCGCAACCGGAGGGGAATCAACATCTGTGAACCCGGGGGCACTTGCACTGTCTGCGTCGCCACCGCTTGTATCGTAGCGCACGCCGTCCGAATGTCAGTAGGGCCCGTCAAAAATGAAATCCGGCGACCCGATGGCAGTTCAATGCATCGTTGATCGATAAGAATTTTAATGGGCATTTTAGCCAAAAAGTCAGTGCCCAAAAGACACGGAACTGCCAAAGAAGACGAAACGAAAACGGGTCCCGACAATTTGATATCTCCAATGCAAATGGACGCCCTAACCTGACCGATAATGCCCAACGATCCCCCATTAGCGGCGTAAAATGGCACATCCACTGGAAGCAGCGGACGACATTGGACCGGAAGAATATTATAAATGAGGTCCGATATAATAGTTGCCGATGCCCCCGTGTCCACTAACACCCTAATCTCAACCCCATCAATAGATCCCGTAACAACGGACGAACCCGCCGAAGCAGCCACAATTCTATGCCCCAATTCCGCCCATTCAATGTCTCCCTGGTCCCGGCCGAACCCCCCTCGCCGAACCGAATCCCCGAACCTTAACCGGCCCTCCTCCGCCGCAACGCGGCGTCCCATGTGTGCCGAATAAACAGGCCGAGCGTGTGAGGTGCCGCGACTTGCCGGGGATTGTAGAGATGACTTGGGCTCTCGGTCGTCGTCCAGCCGAGCTCCCATGGCACGCTGCCGCGGAGCGCGGCACCCGGACGCCACGTGGCCCCGGAGGCCGCAGTTATAGCACGTGACGAGGGTCGGAGTAGATCTTGGTTGCTCCGACTTTCGGCCCGATCGCAGAGGCGACCGGGCCCCCGGCCTCCAGTCCCCTGGTCGTCCCGTGGCGAACGCCTCCTCTCGTGGGCTGACGACTTGGGGTTCGGCGACCACCAAACCCGGGGCTGCGACGACAGCAGCGTTGCAACCAACGCCTTGCTTCCGTTGTAGGGCCTCGTGCGCTTGAATACTCGTGGCGACTCTCAAAGAAGAAATATCAATCTCGTCAGCTGTGTTGATAGGGACCCCCAGGTCCTGCGCAAACTTGAGCAGCTGCTCCAAAACCATCGCGTCTTGGCCCTCCTCGTCCATCCGAGGGAACGCAGCATCAGCAAGAGCCAGCAACGCCGTGCGATAGGCCAGCGCGGTCTCCGTGGCCGCTTTCCGTCTTGCGTAGAACTGATGGCGGCACGTAGAGGGAGGCCCGTAGACCCTGGCCAACAACCCCAGCGCATCCTTCAGCGTGGAGCGGTCCGACTTCCGTGCAGCCCTGAAGGCCGCGAGCGCATCGTCGTCCAGCATGGCGGGCAATGCCCGCAGCGCCGTAGCATCGGACCACGCTGACATCTCTTGATGGGCCAAAAACCTTCGCTGAAATTGGCCCCAGTCTCCGCCTTCCGCCTTGAAGGCTGACAACGTGGGCAGGCGCTGCTGAAAAATGAAGTCATCCGCCTCGTGGTTCCTCTCCGCCTGTCCGTCGGTGTCTAAGATGGCGGCTCCAGCAGCAGACGTAAGATGGCGGACCCCCTCGCGCGCTGATGACGTCGATGCGCGCGCTTGGGAACCCACCACCACGTGGCGCTCGCCGTTCCCGCCAAAAGTAGGCCCAGGCGCAATGGCGGGAATCCCCCATTCGTTTTGGCGGGAATCTGCGGGGCGACCTTGTAAAATGTCCCCCACCGTCCCCGCTCCTCCCGACGAGCTGATCTCCGCCAAGATGGACGCGGCGGCGAGCAGCAGCTCCGCCAGTCGGGAGTGCGCCTCACGAAGCCCGGCGTCTGTCCCCGGTCGCTCGGCCGGCGCCGTCGACGGACCCTGCAGCGTGGGCAAGTCCTCTTCCTCACCCCCCGCCACCAGCGGCCCCGAGTCGTCCAGGTCTTCCTCGCGGTCAATCCCGTGGGTCCTACGGGTCTTCCTCGTCTCCATACTTGGAAGCCCGTTTCACTTCTGACGCCAGATGAAGTATTGGAAAATGACGGCAGGAAACTCCTTGACGGGAACACACTTCTTTTATTAAATCTTGACTCGTAACAATACAACGCGTGGCCTCTCTTCTCACAATGCGCTTCTCTTGACTCTGGATTCTGTGCTGCCGGCTCTCTGTGCCTCGTGTAGACTCCGCGCCTCGGCTACACTCCTCTCTCGCCTCGTGTAGACTCTGCGCCTCTGCTACACTCTCCACTCGCCTCGTGTAGACTTTGCATCTCCCTCTGGCTACACCGTATGCATACTCGGCTCGTGTAGACCTCTCTCTCTCGCTGGCTACACCGTATGCATACTCGGCTCGTGTAGACCTTTCTCTCTCGCTGGCTACACACTATACATTACTCAGCTCGTGTAGACCTTTCTCTCTCGCTGGCTACACACTATACATTACTCAGCTCGTGTAGACCTTTCTCTCTCGCTGGCTACACACTATACCTTACTCTCCTCTACTCTCCATTACTCTCCTCTCCGGGCTCTATCTCTGCACCTTCGTCTTCATTCTTAGATGGTTCCACTTCTGCCCCCTGCTCCTCTGTGCATCACCTTATATACCCCTTCTTCCCGGGAGACGGAGCGGATGCGGACCTCAACGTCGGCACCGCTCCTCAGTTACCCAATCCCCACGCGCTATCCCTACGATCCGGTTCCGCTCAGCGCGTGTTTCCACTCCCCGACCAATCACACCGCGCTGCTACCCGATCACTCCCTCTGGGCGCGTCACCGGCACACAGCCAATCAGCAGCACTACCCCCACCCGCGCACTGACGCCTGCTCCTCCCCGTCAGCGCGCGTCACCACACACACACCCGTACATACGCGCTGGCACACGACATATACACCCAGCGCGTATCACCACTACACATACATTGAATATTTCCCCTCCGCCCGCCCCCCCCCCAAATAACGTGGGGGAACTCACCCCCCCTCACTCCCCCGTCGCACCCCACCCGCCCCCCCCCTTTTAGTAAGCGAATCACGGCGCACGGCGGCATGCCGACGGGGCTCTCCCGCCGTGCGCTCGTTCGACTGTGGGTCACTTGCCGGGGGAACAATCTGTTTTGCGGCTAAGCGGGGGAGCGCAGCAACACCACTTTCAAGGCTCATTAGAGCTGGGCAATAATGGACATCACATTCGCTTGTTGTTCCGCTCACTTGAATTTTAAAAGGACGGGAAAAATTATTTCTCTCGCCGAGGGGGGGGCGGTGGCAGGGGGTTGGGGGGGTGCAGAGAGCGTCCCGATCGGCGGCCGTCGTGACGATGCCCGCCACCGCCGTCGCCACCGCAGGAGACGGAGAGTTTTGTTTGCGAGCACAGTTTTGTCTCGGGTTGTCCGGGTTGTTGCGGGGCTTCCTCGGGGCGGCACTGTCGGCAGAGGGCAGCGCAGCATTTGCCCTTTGGGAGCGCTGCCGGTCCCAAGCGGTCAGCGCGCCGCACTACGAACCACGGCGGCGTGAGTTTCGGCCCCCGCCGTGGCTGACGTCGTCAGCGGGCGGTTTCTCCACCGGTGCCCGGCCGTCGCTTCGCCAACCCGCACCGACCGGGGTGGTCAAGTATGGTCAAATAACCCCCCGCCACTTGCACGGGGCGATGAGGCCCTCAACCAGCGAGGGATCGACGGTTCCTGGCTTCTGCGAGGGAAGGTTGTGGGTTTGCTGCCGGTGGGAAGATGAATGTCTCAGAATAACGGAAGAAGGGGCGGAACTGTGCAGCTGACAAATATCCGTCGCTTGTAACGCCCCGTGAAGACTCCCAGATTTGCGAGGGCAGCAGCTACCTCTCTCAACAAGAAGATGACCCCAGGAAAGCAGGACAGGTGGTGACACTTGTGAGGGCTCGCGAGGACATGTGCATTGGCCGTGCCGGCTGGCACAGAGGTGACGGTGAAATTAAATCAGCGGTTTGACACCGAGGTACTCGTACTAAACGTGGCTGCACCACTTGGCCCACGCTGGCTTGCTCCCGCATTGACAGTGCTTTGCTTGAACCACGCAGGGATCCGTAGGCCTTGCTGGAGATTTTAACAACAAGCCAGAGAGAGCTGTGAGAATAAAGGCACTAGTCATATGTAACCTTCTAAACTCAACTATTTTTTTTGTTTTACCGGGTAAGGCTCACTGAGCTGTGTCACTCTTTTTCAGAAGCGACCTGGCCACAAATGATAGCTCACCTAAGTGACTTATCACGTGGAAATTTATAGCAGCCAAATACTCTAGGCGCTTGTACGAGTATGTTCTTCTTTAATTCGTACTTTTGTCATTAAAAATCAGTCCGAACTTTGCTTTGCCTGAGCCGGCTTGCTTGATTTAGTTGTAAATTGTATCAAAAGTTAACTTCTTTTTTTCGTGTAATTTGCTTTTATTCCCCTGCACCCAGATCTGTCCCTGTGTTATGGCTTATATGCGAGTGGGTGAGTCGTGTAGAATGCAGCTCGTCTGCTGCCTGTCTCTTCCCATCTGGCACATCACGCGTTTGCCTTAAGGGGTCCTATGCAAGAGCAGGGAATGTCTATGCATGGTTGTGTATGTGTGTCAGCTCGTGTACCGTTCCGCCCTTCATAGATGCTCGCTAACAGCGCTTGCCCCAGCAGTCTATTACAGGCTATACGGGGGATCTTTGTCTTTGTGTGTGTCAGCATTGGTGTAGTGGTCAGCGCGCCACGGACCCGGCAACCCGAGTTCGATTCCCACTCATGACAAATAACGGTGGCGAACGGTCTGAACCGATCCTGCACCTCCCCTAGGTCGATTCGGCCTTAAACGAGCACACTGTTCCTGGTGCTGTGTGTAAACATCAGTGTTGGAGAGACTGAGGTGGTCTGGCGTGGTGCTGGTCACCCACCTCGTGTGCCATGCGTGGCGTTCGTGGGTGCTCGCTAACGGCACTTGCCTGAAGGAGAGTCTGGTAGTGGCTATAACAGGGGTATCTTTGGCCTCGTCTTTATTAGGTTTTCATAGGTGCTCGCTAACAGCACTTGCCCCCACTGGCTCCGCCAGTGCCCCTCCAATGATCTCATCGAAATCCCTCATTTCTGTCAGATTTTTGGGGTTTATTAGTAATTAATCGGCATTTTGCGACCCCCACTGCCACTGTGTAGCATATTATTACGTGCCAGGGACTCTATGAGATGATAGGACAATAGTCTGAGTCCATAATTGGCAATAAGTAACGGCAAAGCGGTTATAAGTGACTCACAGAATTGTGCGCAGTTGCGTATACAGTACACGACATCCCTGAAGGCATTCACCTTCAGCGAGCGCGATGCCGATCACACACGGTTCGAATTCGACCCTCAATCGATGGTTGTGCCATCGCCGCACACGCGTCGAATAAAAAGCAAGGGACAAGTCCTTACTTACTAACAACTCCTCTATCATTTTTCATTGCTGGAGGGGTTACCCCCCCTACCTGAAAATCCTGGCTCCGCCATTGCTTGCCCCAACTGTCTATTAGGTTATAGGACGTGGTGGTGGTGGTGGTGGTGATCTTTGTCTTCGTGCGTGCGTAAACTCACGCACGATATCTCCCCAAGTTTTGTCATTCTTTGCTGACGAGGACCGATTTTTTTCTTTCACGGTTTTTGTTAATCAACGAAACTCTGCCCGCGGTCCTCTATTTAAATTGCCGGAATTGTCAAAAAGCCCTCCTCCCCATTACGTCCTTCGACATTTGACAGCAATACCGCTCTAGCAGTTGTATTTAAAATTCAGTATTAATTACATGTCCCCCTCCACGCCCCATTATTTATTTCCTGAAGCCGAATGCGGTCTCGTTTGTTCTGTGGGAAATTTTCGCTTTCTTAATGCCGTACGTCCCGCATTCCTTTTTCGCTGTTTTCAGTGCCGTATATTTACCCGAGGCGATGGTGGGCTTTTAATTATAATCAATCATTTGGGAGGAAACATTTGTGCCTCGTCTCCCCCCCATTGTGCAGGCAGACACTACCACAATGCATTGCGTCCGTTTGAGTCTTCTTCTTCTGTTGGTGTAATCTGTGTTTGATTTACTTCAAAAACAATTAAAGCACATGTTGTTTAACCATGCTGCCTCCAGTAATGTTTTAACATCGCGGTATTTTCCGAGCCTGTCACTGTCCACAATTGCTTCAAAAAACGATGAAATGTAGTTTTTTTTTCATATATATAAGTGTGGCACACTCGAAATGAAGGACGTGGGCAGGTGCTCCAAATCGAGGGCAAACACATTGTGAAATATAGATATAAAACAATATTGTTTTATATCTATATTTTATTATTTCCCTTTTACGTGACTTTACCGAAAGAACCAAGAAGATGAATCCCTGCAGTCACGAAAGCTTTAAATCAAAACATTTGTTGTGGTCAATCTGCAAGATGCAATAGCACGTGGTGTCACACACAGCAGTCCTCAACCGAGTCGCCATTAACCACGTGACTGGTGTACAAGTCCCGTTAATCAATAAGCCTGCCAGCCACCGACAGGCCCAACTCAGTCATCGCATGTTGGCGTACACACGTGCATTGATGTACTGCACAGCACATCAGGACTTTCACAAACCCTCACTTTACTCCCCCCCTTGCTGCTGCACGAGTAAATAATTAAAAGAGTGGTCCATTCCTAATGTGCCACGTAAGCTGCATGTCAGTCAAAATTACGACGTCAATAATCACATCCTTTACCCAGGTACGCCTCTAGATGGTTGATGTCGTGACTCTTGAGTTTCTGGAAGATTCTGCCTTTGGATAATTCGCCAATATCAGTAGTCATCTTTAGCTGCGTGTGCCACATTGTCTGGCGAAAAACTAGCCGGAGTATGGTGAAAAAAAAGTGTTTCCTAGGTCAAAGGTCATAACTCATCATCAGTACCATAGGACTCTGGTTCCATGCGATCAGAATGAACCCTTACTTGACTCTGTACAACATATTGCTCCAGCTAATACTGTAACATACAGACTAACTCAACGGGAGTAAAATGAAGTTTCTTGCAATGTTGATAAGGTTTACTGACCTTACATAACTGCCGCTAGGTGGATGTGTGTGTGTGTTGAAATTCTTTCGCACCGTACGTGGCCAATCGGAGGCCCTTCCCCTTGAACGCTTACAAGGCAGTTCAAACATCGGGCGCTTTCCTGCGTCTCCACACACAAATACAATATATGATGCTCTAGTCCACAGCAATTAAGACTCTCTCGCCAGGTTTGCACATTCTTTCATATGCTGTCCCAAGCGCGCACAGAAGCATTGAGGACCACGTATTGTTTCTACGGCCATGGCCTCGTTACTAATGTCACATCGGTGTTGTCGTTCGTCTACTTTCGGCAGCCGGGACCGGTGTTTCCCGTGGACGTGGGGGCACTGGGACTGGCCATGGGACCGCGTGCTGCCGGCCGGGGAAACCCGGACGCCGGAGAGCCAGAAGGCTCACTCCTTAAAGACTGGCACGACCACGAGGCCATCCGGAGAGACGCGGCCCGCAGAGGTACACACAACAAACAACAACAAACAAACAACAACCGCCATTCGCACACTGAGTGGTGGTGGCGTCGCCACGGCGCTTGTGCAAGACTCGGTAAAGTGTCGAAGGCTCGCTGGCAGGTCAAGGAGACGGCCCCAGGGTGTTATGGGTTGACTGGCTTCGATGACTGACAGACGTTACCACCTGTACTGCCCACTGTGCCAGCTTTGCATGTGTACGCACACACGCACGCACGCACGCTCGCGCACGCACACACGGACACGTGCGCCTATCTGGATGCGTAGGTTTCGTAGCACAGTTTGCGAACCACCGCGTCATCTCTCCCAACGCACACACGTGCGCTCACACGCCTTCCCGCGCACGCAGAAGTCAGAGCGTCGGGTTGTCACCGCTGACATCTCGTCACCCCCCGTATCTCTCCGCGTCCGCTCCCCCGTCCCCGCCCGTCTCCCCCGCGCCTCCCATCCCAGGTAACGGCGAGCAGGGGAAGCCCTTTGCCCTCACCGACGAGGACCGCTCGGAGGCGGCCTACCGGGAGAACGGCTTCAACATCTACGTGAGCAACAAGATCGCTCTGGACAGGGCGCTCGCCGACATTCGCCACCCCAAGTACGCGTCGCCCGGCCCCACACATCCCCCCTGCCCCCCCCTGCCCCCACCCCCCACCCTTCCGCCTCCACACGACACGTGCCTTCCGGCGGCGCCAGCCCCACACGCCGGGTGACACGACCTTGCGAGTCTCCAGGGGCAGCCCCCCCCCCCACACAAATGAGGCAACCTCGTAGTCGGCAGACTGGATGAAGGTCTCCCCAGACTGTGCCGCTTCATCGGTGGGGTTGCGGGGAGCGTGGGGGGGGGGTAGTTTGCTCGTAGCTTCACCCACCGCTGCGGGTTGGCGAAGCGGGGGGGGGGGGCGCAGTTCGAGCGTCGCATCACTCGCCACTGGGAATCAAATTCTGGTTGCTACCTCCTCAAAACACTCAGCGTCGATTCGAAGGTGATTGTCCACAGTTTTGGGAAACGTGGCTTAATCTTGGGTTAAGTCGATGGTACTGACACGTGCGCGAGTCTAACTTATTTTTTACTTTACCAGGTAAGGCCAACTGAGCTATATATAGCCATAAATGATAGCTCCACCAAGTGGCTTATCACGTGCAAATGTATAGCAGCCAAATACTCCAAAAGCATGTGGATTCTAAATGTGGAGGGGAAAAACCGGAGTACCCGGACAAAAATCCACGTGACCACGGGGAGAAAGACATGCAAACTCCAAATATACAGCAGGCATCAGGGTCGGGATCGAACCCACGGCCTCCCGCACATCGGGCGAGGGAGATAACATCTCACCGCTGAGTCTGCACCGTCACCACCCCAGCGCGGAGGAGGTCGTCCTGAGCACGTCCGACACTGCGGTATTTCATGGCCATTTTACCCTCGTCAAGGAAGTTGTTCCACCTTTATTTTCTAATTACTGTGCTAAACGGTTGACGTACTTTGCGCGAGTACAAAGCCATTTCATGATTATACCCAGTATTGCCCACGTCATTAAGGTGTCCGAAACTTGCGTCTGAAAATTCTAGAACCGTCCTTAATCGTAAAAAAAATTCCCCGTGACAGAATTACCCCGAATGGTACCCGGTGTCGTCAGACCTCGCAAGCCAGTTAGGCTTGGGCCTGTTCCATAACAGGGTAGTGACGTGTCGATTCATTGCTTAATATCCGTTTTCACCCTCATGTTACACACACACACCGAATCGTGTGTGTGTGTGTGAGAATTGATGAATTTCTACTCGTATCTATTGTATACCATTAGTTCATTTGATTCCTGCAATCACTTAGAGGCCCCTAACCGTGAACCTGTTCTGCACCCGAATTGTGGAAATGTGTTGAATTACGAGGTGGGGGAGGGGGTGAATCATGACACCCATACTCGCGAATGCTCCGATGGGAGACTGCCTCCAAATATCTTCCGGTGTTGGGCTGGAAGGTGGCCAGGGGACAGCAGTACAGCCGTAGATTCCTTGATCCGTTTGTGCAGAGGCTTTCAGAGGGTTATCCCCTTGTGTGCGAGGGTGGGTTTCCTCCGGGCACTCTGGTTTCCATCCATACGAAGCCAAACGTTCATTTATGTTGGAATTGGCCAACGTTCCAATGCCAACATCCCCTCTTGAAAAAATGTATCTTGAGACTAATTGAGGGTTCGTGGCAGTGGTACAGCGGTTAGTGCGTTCACTGTTAATCCTTGCGGTTGATTCCCAGCCACGGCTAACATCAGTGATGAGTGACATCACACCCCCCCCCCCCACATCTCCCACCTCCCACCCCCACATCTCCCACCTCCCACCCCCACATCTCCCACCTCCCACCCCCACATCTCCCACCTCCCCCCCCCCACATCTCCCACCTCCCACCCCCACATCTCCCACCTCCCACCCCCACATCTCCCCCCCCACATCTCCCACCTCCCACCCCCACATCTCCCACCTCCCCCCCCCCCCACATCTCCCACCTCCCACCCCCCACATCTCCCACCTCCCACCCCCACATCTCCCACCTCCCACCCCCACATCTCCCACCTCCCACCCCCACATCTCCCACCTCCCACCCCCACATCTCCCACCTCCCACCCCCACATCTCCCACCTCCCACCCCCACATCTCCCCCCCCCACATCTCCCACCTCCCACCCCCACATCTCCCACCTCCCACCCCCACATCTCCCACCTCCCCCCCCCACATCTCCCACCTCCCACCCCCACATCTCCCACCTCCCACCCCCACATCTCCCACCTCCCCCCACATCTCCCCCCCCCCACGTCTCCCACCTCCCCCCACACCCCCCCCCAGATCTCCCCCCCCCCCCCATCTCCCACCTCCCCCCCCATCTCCCACCTCCCCCCCCCCCCATCTCCCACCTCCCCCCCACATCTCCCACCTCCCGCCCCCACATCTCCTCCCACCTCCATCCCACTCTCAAATTCCCCGGGCCCCGCTATCTCACCGGCACCGGGCGACCACCCCCCTCCCCCACCCCTCACCCCCACCCACGTTGCTGCCCTGTCTGGTCCCGCAGTGCCATTTGCCGTCTCCCTGGCCTGCCCGCCTCTCCGGGGTTGGACCGCTCATTTTGGAATGAATCATCCCGCCAGGGAGCCCCAATTGGGTGTTGCGCAAGCCGATATTTATCTGATTTCCCAGCGAGCTGGGCGAGGTGGCGGACCAGCGGAAGCGGCGCACGCGCCGAATCGAGGCCGCTTTATTGGCATTGGCCCGGGAGCCAGCAATGTTTATCACTCGCCACCGAATAAATGAGCGAAACAAATGACGTAACAGTTTCATACGAACGGCTATTTCTGTCCGCAGCTGACGACTCCCTCCCTTTCGCTGTCACTCTCCCCCCCCCACCTGTCAATGAGCTGGCGGGGGGGGGGAGCACGCGATCCCGGCGATCCTTTCGTAAGCTTCGGGATTTCACCGCGAACTTCCAAACACGCGCACGTGCGCACACGCGCCGTAACCTCGCGATTTAGCGGTTTAATTGCGAGCGTATACGAAGACTTAAGATCCCACAGTGGAGCCTCGAAACAGACTGTTGGGGCAAGTTCCATTAAGGAGCACCTTTTGAAGGCTGGAACGGCACATTGGGGGGGGGTGGGGTGGGCTGTCCAGTACCACGCCCGGCCGCCTTTGTCTCCTGAGTGGTGATGTTTATACACCGCACCAGGTACTCATTTCAGGCAGAATTGCCCTAGGGGAGGCCCAGAACCGGTTCAGACAATCGTCACTGGTAATGACCGTGAGCGGGAATAGAACTCGGGTCGCTGGGTTCATAGCGAAACGTGCTAACCGCTGCCCACAATGTATATAGACACAGACAAAGACCCCCCGTGTAGCCTTAACAGACTGTTGGGGCAAGTGCTGTTTGCAAGCACCTATGAAGGCCGGCGTGACCAACGCCACGCCCGGCTGCCTTTGTCTCCCTAGTGGCAATGCTCACACATCGCACTAGCTACTCATTTGAGGCTGAATCTACCTAGGGGAGGCCCAGGACCGGTTCAGATAGTCGTCACCGGTGTGGGCCATGAGCGGGAATCGAACTCGGGTCGCCAGGTTCGTAGCGCTGCACGCTAACCGCTACACCACCGCTCCCCGCGAGACGCACACAGACGCACAGAGGCTCCCAATCAAGTTGCACCGACTGAGAGGCGAGTGCCATTGGCGAGGGCATGCTCAGGCTGGCCGTGGTCTCGGCGGTGGGTGGTGTGGCCAGAAACCGTGCAGAGCCGGCAGCTCTTATCTCCACGCTGCTGATGTTTCCGCACTGCGCTGGGTACTCATTTCAGGCTGAGTCGACCTAGAGGAGACCCAGAACAGGATCAATTACCACTTATAGGTTGTGCGTGGTCAGGAAATTGAACCATTGCACGACCATCGACCGATTTGCAATGTAAATTCAAGGATGCCCCACCATGTAGCCTATTAAACTATTGCACCGAGTGCTGTTTGCGAGCATCTTTCCAGGGTGGCACAACACAGGAGAGACGGTGGTATGGCCAGATTAATGCCTGGCCCCGTTTGTCTCTTCAGTGCTGCTTACATACTGCACCAGGTACTCGTTTAAGGCTCAGTCATCCTAGTAGAGAGGCCCAGGACCGTTTCAAATATTTACCACTGATATTGGTTGGGAGTGGGCATTTAACTCGGGTCGCCGGGTTTGTAGCGCGGCTCGCTCACCGCTACACGACCGCTGCCCGTAAGACAAAGACCCCCGTATAGCACTCAACAGACTGTTGTGACAAGTGCAAAGACAAAAACAAAGATCCCCCATATAGCCTTAACATCCTGTTGGGGCAAGTGCTGTTAGCGAGCACCTATGAAGGCCGGAACGGGGGAAGTACACGCACACGCGCGCGCCCACACAAACACACACACACACACGCGCGCGCGTGAAACTTCCCGGAGGTTTTTTCGCGAATTGTTTTATTGACGCAGTAAATCTCATCTTGAAAATGCAATGAAGACACATTCGCATGCCTCCGTTTCTCAGCTCTTGTTGAAAGCACAGATTACAATATTGATGCCGAGGCAATTTACATCCCCGCCCACCCACCCCCAACCTCTCTCCCTCTCTCAATAACCGCGCCCGCATTCTATGTGTTCAGATAAATTGGTATTGAGCAATCGTAGTTCGTTCTTTCGTTCGTTACCGCCTTCCATATTTCTCGTCGTACATCCTCAGGCGGAGGCAGCCAGGAGTCGGAGCAGTCGCTTCTAATTTTCGCGAGGATTCTTTCAACTTTTCTCTTCGCCCGCCCGCCCGCCCGCCTGCCCGCCCCCCGTCGTCGTTACAAAAGTTTGGAGGATTCCATGATACAATAAACACGGGATGAAGAGACACGCCGTCATAAATCTTATTCCCGCACCAGTTGTAAATCTTTAATTTATCTTCCACCCCCCCCCCCCCAATAATGCGACAGTGTCTGTGCCGACACCGGGAAGAAAGTTCACGGGGAAGAGAGAGTGTTCTCCCCCCATCATCAATCAGCTTATTGTTATAATTTTAAAAATAGATTTAATCTTTCCGGAGTCTTTTCGTTTTGATTATTATTGATTGCCGTTGGCCTGGCTAAGGAATTGTTGCGGCAGTGTTGACGTGCACCGGTAACCTGGGTTCGATTCCAGGCCACGGCTAAAATCAGTGGCGAGCGATAGCTGAACCGGTCCTGCTCGTGGACACCACTGCTACCTCGTGAACCCGAACTCACCAGCCCGGTGAACTTTGGTCAAACAATTCCCTCCACATTCTTAGGTTTTTTCGGTAAAGTCACGTAGGTAAAACATCAAAATTAATGAAAATAAAATAAAATCAAACAAAAATCACCTACGTGACTTTTACCGAAAAAACCTAAGAATATGATTCCTTGCAGTCACGAAAGCTTCAAATCTAGAATTAATTCCCTCCACAGCCAACATTGCGTGTGTGTGAGGAGTCCTTCAGTCCAACGGCGCATTTACAAAGGGCTGTACATTATTTTTGTCACAGTGATTTTAAATTCGATTTTGACGTCATTTTGAGTGGCACGTAAATGCATTGGAAACCCTGATTGGTAGGTGGTGGCTTTTATTTATCAATAGAAGTCATGTCAGTTTAACGCGTAGGCTTTCGCAACCAATATCATCCATAATACAGTTTTTTTGGGTTAGATAACATAAATGTAAATGTGTCGTTGAACCCACCACCACCAGACACAGCCAATTAGTAAGGTTTGTCACGTAAACAGAACGTGCCAATTCGTTAGTAGTACAGCACACCGGTGTGTTGGAGAGCAAATCCACAACATTTACAATCTGAGTAATTTGTGGATTAGCTCTCCAACACACCGGTGTGCTGTACCACTAACGAATTGGCAAGTTCTGTTTACGTGACAAACCTGGCTAAATTGGCTGTGTCGGTTGGTGGCGGGTTTAACGACACATTCATATTTATGCTATCTACCCCAAAAAAACCCTATTTTGTAGAAGTAATCTCGCAAAGCCTGCAGTGTGCAGCACCCCTTGCACCACTGAAGTGACATGCCCCCCCCCCGCCACCGCCCCAGCCTGCCTGGCAGTGTCTCATCAAGCTGGGGGGGGGGGGGTTCCTCCCCCGAGTTCTTTGACAATGTGCCCCTGCCGGGCTGAAGTCAGCGTGGCCGTTTGTCACGTTTAGTGCCGCCCCGTCTGTCCTGCCCCCGTTGTTCCAATACGCTCAGAGCCGAGCACACGGACGGATACAACAACGGCAGCCACAAATTCTGAGCCTTCTTTCTTGGTGCACGCTGGGCACACAACGGAGGACAGAGCGAGTCCGTCCGATGCCGGCGGAGCCCTCCTTCCACCTTCCTGCTGCTCCAATAACAACGAGGCAACATTCATTTCTCTTTTTCACTCGTCAGCCCTCTGGCTCGGGGACCCCCGCGTCTCCGAGGTCTTGGCTTAGGTGGTCTAACATATTACCAGGCTGACGTCGGGTCAGAGTTCGGCTTCAGGTTACACCGCGGTAGATGTTGCCCCAACTTTTGTGCTGATCATCTGCCCTCCTGTCTTCTCTGCCTCACCCCCCACCTCACATCCCAATTGATTTCCCGACTCACTCGTGGAAGAAAAGAGGGAAGGGACATAGATCTCAGTCTGGGGTAGTGTGGTACTCTTGCGTGCGCACGCGTCTGTGTGTATGTATGGGGGTGGGAGGGTTGGAACGGGAGTGGTGGCACAGCGGTTAGCGCACTGCGTTACGTACGTGGCTAGCCGAGTTCGTTTCCCGCTCACGGCCAACATCGGTGACTATTATCTGAATAGGTCCTGGAGCTCCCCGAGGTCGACTCGGCCTCAAATGAGTACCTGGTGCGGTGTGTAAACATCGCCACTGGAGAGACAAAGGCGACCGGGGCGTGGTGCTGGCCACCCACCCCCTCGTGTGCCATGCCGGCCTTCATAGGTGCTCGCTAACAGCACTTGCCCCAACAGGCTTTCAAGGCAAATACTGTGGATCTTTGTCTTTGTATGAGAAGCAGTGACAGTGATTTGTGCACTGCACTACGAACCCAGTGCAGCCACACCGATAGTTAAGATTAGTGGCATGTGATGCCTAAACTGATTGTGGGCCTCCCCTCGGTCAACTCAGCCTTAAATCGCTATTCGGGTTGGTTTGTAGACGTTAGCACCGGGCAAACAAAGGCAGCCGGGCATGGTTCTGGCCTTGCAATCTTCGTGTGTGCCTTGCCAGCCTTAATAGGTGCTCGCTAACAACACCTGCTCTTTGAGAGTCTGCACGGCTATAACATGGGACCATTGTCTCTCTGCATGCGTCTCTGTGGGTGTTTGCGAGCATTCTCTTGAGCGTTCGATGAAAGCACTGCAGTGCATTCCCCGTGACCTACATTCAATTCCTGGCCTCACGGTAATTGAGTTTGAGCCTCCCCTAGGTTTACTTAGCATGAAATTTAAAAAAATTACAGTGCAGCAGTGTGACAAACATCATCAGCACGTGAGGATGCCCCACCAGCACACTCCGCTGTGCGTCTTGGCCGTCCTAAAGAGCGCCCACGTTCCGGCCTAAACAGCACTAGCGCCACCAGTCTAGAGGGCCTGCGGCTAGGAAGTCCTTTTTCCAAGAGCGGGGAAGCCAAGCCGTTTGGCCCAGTGTCACTGACTTTGCTGGGTTGACAAACTCTGTGGCGGCAAGAAACAATTGCAGCTGTAAATCGCGAATATCCCGCGCTGCGATTATGTATGTTTGCGTGTTGAACTCCTTTACGTAGCCAACCGTGCTTATCGGCGGTGCGGGAAGCGTACAACTCACCGATGGCTCACCGCCGTGTAGCCACACGGCACATTTTTGTTCGCGTAAAAGGGGAATGATTATATATTTCATAAATCCCCGCATTCACTTTTTCTCGTCACATTGTGTCGTAAGTGGCCATATGCTTTTGAAAGGCACGCATAAGGCATTTGTGTCAATAATAATTTGTTGTTGCGTGCAGGCCTCTGATGCATTAGCGCTTTACAAAAAAACAACAAACTTGGAAGCGGTTATAAATGCGGGCAGTTTGTTAAAAAAAGAAAGACTCGCGGCCATCTGTGTGCGAGTCTGGGAGAGTTGAATGGCTTGTGCGATGGTGATCTGCGAGGGAGAGAGAGATGGAGTGGTGATGTCCCGGTGGGATATGCGGGCCACTCCAAATTACGGCATAGCGAGATTCCATTTTGTTAGATATAAATGTTTTAAGCTTGCGGTTTCAGATTAAAAAAATATGCACAGAATCGTAAATCTTTAGCACCTCAGCAGTCTTGCGATCGTGCCCTCGAATGACATGCTTACCCCACGAAGTCAATTTTTGGCTGAATTCTTTGTCATGGTCATTGCCCCAGCGACGATGTCGGTGGAGAGCGCTTTCACTCTTCGTTTTTACATCGTGAAATTTTGAACGGCTTCCTGCAGGTCTCTTGTCTTTTTTCTTGTCAGTGACAATTTTAATCTACCCAGACACAAGTGAAACGTAATTTGTCGTGTAAGCCTTAAAAACAAGTACTTATGCTTAATTGTTGTTTATTGTTTTGTTTTTTTATATATTTTTTTGCATTTTCTCCCCACGTTTTTGTTTTGTTTCTCATTTTGGCCACAATAAAAAATACATTTATTTATTTTTTCGGTAAACATTAGCTCACGCGTTCTTTGTGAGCCGAAGACAAATTAGTTTAATGTACAAAACCATTAACCCATTTGTACATTTTAAATTACACTTGCCTAGCTTGCGAGTGTGTGAGCCGGCCGTGGGAAGGAATGTACATCACCAGTAACAAGCAGACCATAACGAAGCTAAATTGTAGCGATATTCATAAATTGCACGTTTTAATGGTCTTTAAAAATTCACCCAACACTGCCCACTAGCCCCCCCCGCCCTCCCCACTACCACCTCCCCTGTGGTTTAACAGACCCCGATTTATCATCGGCGGCCGTTTTCTGTGAAAACTGTTGCAGTTTCAAAGACTTCGCCAATGCAAATCTTGTGGCAGTGGTGAACATGTAAATACATATTTAAATGTTTTGGGCTCCGCAAGGACACATGCTCCACATGTGCGCTCGTGAACAAAGTCATAGATCGCCCCCCCAACAACAGGTCATCGCTTTGCCGTCAGACCGTTGGGCTCAGGGCCGATTAGCGAGCGCCTATTCCAGTGATGTGTTGTCGGGTTGTGTCCCTGTGTCGTTCGGCACCCGATGTTTTTTTTTCCCTTTTATTTTCCCCTTTTCCCCCTTCCCACCCACGTGCCGGGAGCTTATTCGGTGAAATGGATCGGTTCCTGAAGAAGCTCCCCGGCACGTGCGGCGAAACGTCGGACGTCGCGCCGAACGACACGCGCTGCAGCCGGAGGACTCGTCAGAAAGCTGTTGCAGCACAAACGGCAATGAGGTTGTAGCGGCCAGCACTGCACGGGCTGCCTTTGTCTCCCCATAGCTCGCGTTTATATGCCGCACCAGTTACCACCAGGACGGCGAGATGTTGACTACCTCGCCTGGTGTACAGGAGGTGGTGGGTTCAATCCCCACCCTGACGCCTGTATATTTGGAGTTTGCTTGTTCTCCCCAAGGTAATGTGGATTTTTCTCCAGGTCCTCCGGTTTTTCCTCCACATTTAGATAAGTGCGTTTAAAATATTTGGCCGCTATAAATTTCCACGTGACAAGTCACTTCGTTGAGCTATTATTTGTGTCCAGGTCACTTCTGAAAAAGATCTGAATAACAAAGTGAAATGAATATAGTTTTTTTTTTATAGTTTGATAATTTTAAGGCTGAGTCGACCCTGTGGAGATCTCGGACAGGTTAGCCAGGGTCGGGAATCACACTCAAGTCGCTGGGTTCACAGCGAAGTGTGCGGTACACTGGGCTACTGCTTACCACGTGTGCACTTTTGCACATGTGATAAAGCCAAAGACCCCCCTAGTAACCTTTACAGATTGTTGGGGCAATTGTTGTTTGCGAGCACCTATTAAGGTTGGCACAGCACTCGAGGGGGTGGAGGGCCCAGCAGCATCTCCGGCTGCCTTTGTCTCCCTCGTGGCGATGTTTACACACCACACCAGGTACTCATTTGTGGCTGAGTCAACCTAGGGGAGTCCCAGGACCGGTTCAGGTGAACGTCACCAATGGTGTCAGTGGCCATGAGTGGGAATCGATCTGAGGTCGCCGGGTCCGTAGCGCAGCGCGCCAACCACTAAGCTACCGCTCCGCACTTGTGAAGGCACGCTTGCGCGCACACACGCAGACACACACAGACACACACACACGCAAACACACACACGCAAACACAACACAACAACAACCGCCATTCGCCACTAAGTGGCGGTGACGTCACCACGACGCTTGTGCCAGGCCATGTGTACCCTGAGGCCACGTGAAGTGTCGAACGCCCGCTGGCAGGAGGTCACGGGGCAGACCCAGGTGCCACGGGTCGACTGACCGAGATGACCGAGATGACTGGCTGATGCACCACCTGTGCCCCCTACTGTGCCAACTTGCTGTGCTTTAGCCACCCGGCGCTCCGCTCGTTGTTGTGAGCGTCGCTCCTCCGCCCTCCGTTGTTGTTGGAGGGCGACTGCCTCCAACTGCCCAGTAGCGTCCTTCACGAGCCTCCTCCACTGAGGCCGATCTTGACACCGCTGGTACCAGTCATCGGCAAGTCCACTCAGCTCCACGTCCTCCTGTACCACATCACTCCATCTCTTCTCTAGCCCGTGCCGCGCCCGTTTAGCCCCCTCGATCCGGCCGGGGGGGGGGGGCGCAAACACACACACATGGTAACACACACACGCAAACACACACACGGTAACGCAGGAGCATGGAAATGCGCGCACGCACTCAGTCAGCTCCATAGTGGAGTGAGCGACCCTGAGAACTCAATGGTGATTGAAACATTCCGTACACAGGCTTTTAAATGCATCTTTAAGAGCCTTCTACTGTGTCTGTAAGATTGTTGCAGGGCATGTTCTGCATTTCCTTATTTGATTACAGATTAATATTACGTAAATGTTTAATAGTGCTATTGTATCATGACCTATTATCTTTGCGCTTTGTAATTGTATGTTTCGTGGATGATTTAGATTTAAAATATTTCAACTCTCTTTTCCTCTCTGCATAACAACAAAAGTATCGCTCTTACCTGGGCTTTGCGGCAGCGTTGTGTTCTCTCTCGTGCGCCCGTGTTTCTCTCAGCATTTCCCAGCTCTTGAAATAAAAGCACCTCGTGATTAAATGAAAGCACCTCGTGATTAAATGAAAGCGTACAAACGAGAGAATCGGGCGGGGGGGGGGTCGTAGTCTGTATTAGAGGGCACGTTTAGCTATGCCAGTGTTTTTTTTTTTGGTGCCATGTAAAGAATTACATTTCGCCAACCCGCACTGATCGGTGTGGCGTTGTCAAACAAAGCTGCAAGGCTGTCGCAGCACGGTGAGAAAGCCTTCATGCAGCAGTGGATTGACAAAACGCTGTAAATTATCATTGTTGTTATTAAATAATCAAAGATAGAACCGTCCTATTGGTTGCTCATTCGACTGAGCGTTCATCTCCTTTCCACAGCCCTGAGCCAAAAGTGGAAATTGCACATTCCTATGACAGGGGCAAGCCTGTCATAGGAGATGTTAACTGTCGTTGGGGAGCTTCGGTGACGAGATGTGAACTACCTCGCCTGGTATACAGGTGTTCATGGGTTCGATCCCTGTCGTCCCGCGGATTTTTTTTCCGGGTCCTCTGGTTTTCCCCTCCAGATTTGGTATCGACGACATGCGTTTAGAGTCGTTGGCTGCTCTAAGTGTCCACGTGATAAGTCACTTAGGTGAGCTATCATTTGTGGCCAGGTTCCTTCTGAAAAAGAGTGACACAGCTTAAGTGGGCCTTACCTGGTAAAATAAAAAAAAAAGTTTAGTTTAGAAGGTTACATAAGACTCGTGCGCTTATTCTCACAGCTCTCTCTGGCTCGTTGTTAAAATCTCCAGCAATGCCTACAGATCCCTGCGTGGTTCGAGCAAAGCACTGTTCATGCGGTAGCAAGCCAGCGTGGGCCAAGTGGTGCAGCCACGTTTAGTACGAGTACCTCGGTGTCAAACCGCAGATTTAGTTTCACCGTCACCTCTGGATCCGGTCGCAAAGTTCACATTCGAGCACGAGAGCGAGCGGGGAGATGGATGCTAGCGAAGGGAGGGGTACATTTTTTTTTCTTTTTAAAGTGGCAGGTCACACGCGCTGTGGGCGTGACGCCGCTGCGGTCCGTCATCGCCGATTATCGCCGGCTGCGCTAATTAAAGGCCTGCCCTCGCGGGGAGGCTTAATGGGGGCGCCGCGACGCTAACAACGCTAACGACCTCCGCCGTTCGAGCAGAGCCGCTTTCCAGCCGCCCCGCCAAAGCCAGCCTGCTGTGCTGCGATAACGAATTCTCCGTATACCCACTTCCACCGCCCCTCCAGCCCTGCCTCCACCAGCAGCACGTCCCGTGTCTCCTGGTCCACTTGTTTCACCACACCGCACACCATCTTCCATCTCTACCCCCACGCCACCACCGTTGTCGCCCCCTGCAAGCCAGCCTCTATCCAGCAAGACTCTGGCACGTCCCAGGATGTATCTGCCCTGTCCACTTTCTCCCCCTGGCTCCCCGTCACCAACCGCACACCATTCTCCACCACGAACCGCTCGCTGGCCTCTTGCGCGTTCACGGCCACCACGACACACCAATACGGCGACACACCGACGCAAATTGCCAATTCCGCCCGCATAACGCTTTCCCTCCAGAGTATTGCCCGCTGTCAAACTTCGTGCGCACGGATTTATCAACAGGGCCATCTTTTGATGTGGCTGTGTGTTCGCGGGTTGCGTGCGCGTGTGTCTGTGCGCATGTGTGCGTTTGCGAGTTTGTCTTTGTTTATGGCAAGCAATGATGCGGCCGTTAGCGCAGCACCATGCTATCCGTGACGCTGGTTCAATCTCTAGCCTTGCGCAACACGTGTGTCAATGGCAATGTTGCCTGTCCCCTCTGCTAGGTTAACTCGAGCTAAAATGAGTGTCCATTTCGATTTAAAGCTTTCGTGACTGCAGGGATTCATCTTCTTGGTTCTTTCGGTAAAGTCACGTAGAAGGGAAGTAATAAAATAATAAAAATAAAACATAATAAAATAATTCTCACGACGTTTCGGCCACAACGGTCGAAACGTCGTGAGAATTATTTTATTATGTTTTATTTTTATTATTGTATTACTTCCCTTCTACGTGACTTTCATTACCACCCTGAAACGACAATAAAAAACATCTTCTTCAGTCCTTTCACAATCCACTGCTTTCGGCGCCGTGTCGAGTGTGCGGGCTATTTGACCATACTTCACCGTGCTGGCCCTTGCGGCTTGTTAAAGGAGAGCGCCCAGGACCAGTGCAGGTATCACTCGCCACTCGTATTCATAGCTGCGGCCAGCAATGTAATTGGGCTCGTAGCGCTGCTCGTTAACCACTGCGCCAGCTCGCTACCCCTCTCCCCTGCTGTAACTGCGGGGAAATGGCCATGAACACAGGGCAGTGCAGGGATGAAGCGACGCATGGATTCATCGATTCAAATCGGTTCTTGCACTCACGATACGTGCGAATATAATTATCGGTTAAGTTCGACTCGTGTCCGCCACGCTACACGTGGACGGGTTACGATGACCCCAGCAGCCACTTGGCGGGGTGCTGCAGTGAATCACAGCGTCAGTTTAAAAAAAAATTGTAACACATTTTTTTTTTCTCCACTAAATCGCAACGACACAATCGCAATCATTTATAGAATTGCCGGGAAGGCGAGGTGGGGGATGAGGCTTGCGAGGGTGAGGAAACACCAACAAGAGAGCCTGAAGCTGCTGTGCACAATAACAACAACGCAACAACAACACAACAACAACAAGTGAAGTTTATCTCCTTGCGCAAGAGGCAAATAAGTTTACAATAAAATAAAAACCCCTCGTCAACAAACGCGCTATCAGGAGCTAGCATCCAAGGGTGCAAACCAAATAAATAAATAACATAAACAAATAAACAAGTCTTGATTGATCAGTGTTTTTTTTCGAAACCCACTGCTTTGTCGAGAGGAGTGCTCGCTGCGTTTTTTTCTCGTCCATGTCCCGTAAAGTGCTGTTGGCGAATCGAGGCCAAGAAAAGCTTTCGGGGCCCGAGAAAAGAGGCATCCTTGTCGCATCTCTTGTATAAGAGTTGCTGTTACCAGCGAAAAGGATCTTTTATTGCGAGCACGTGAGCCCCGGACAAAGATTCAAACGGCGGAACAACATGTCCCGCATTTTAAAAAAATAGCCGTGTTAGTTCCTTGGACATTTTTTTTGTTACCCCCAATGTTATCTCGGTCGCGTTATCGTCCTTTTAAAAAGCAATAGCGGGCCGATAATACAATCCTGAACCCATCTGAAACCTCTGCTCCATTCGTATGATCGAAACAGCCGATGCCTTCCTAAATAATTAAATACGGTTACAATCATCGCCGCTGATTTCGATAACGTTTTGATGGCCCACACACACGCTGGGACAAATTACATCGCTCAATCAAGCGCTCGTCAGGAATAACAGTCGTTTCTCGACCCGCGATAATGTAATCCCTCGGACGTTTCCCTGTAACCTCCTCATCATCATCGTCATCGATATGTATGCATAAATATCACTTAATATTTACAACGTGCCTCCTACAAGGTGAACGCAGCATCGGCCTGCACGTGGGCAGCGGTCTGCCAAGGGGGCGGGGGGGGGCGGCGCAATGTTGTCACGTGGCTTCAAAAATTAAGTCATTTGAATTTGCGGATAACACTGGTCAACACACTTTTTCTGGCATAAGGTATTCTAACGGTTTTAAGGTAATTTTGTGGTGCTGATTCCAAATCTGGCATCAGTGTTTGTCTATCACATCAGGTTTTTGAGATATCAAATCTTGCATTTTCAATAAAAACTGCAGAAGAAAAATATTAAATAAATGTGGATATTACATAAAATTATATTATAAACACACTATCCTAAAAATACAGCACCATATTTTGACACTAAATCAGTCACTGACTCGCAACAACTTGCAATCATAAGTGACGGAGTTTATTTCTGGTAAAATCAATGAAAATGGGGTATGCCGATAGCATAAAAATGAGATGTGATAGAGCAAATCTGAGATCAGATTTGGAATCAGCACCCTGAAATTAGTCTAAAACAGCTGCAAAAATCCAGACCAGAAAAAAATGTTTTTTTTTTTGTTGACCAGTGTCATTTATCAAATGTATCAAATTAGGATCGTGTGCTGCCAGCACGGCATGGCCGACACATTTTATTTCTGAACGCTGTAGGATCTCTCTCGCGTCCGCTTTTGAAGCGGTATTAACCAGGGCGGCCGCTCGCCTCGAACCGCGAACCTCGATCACGAGCGGCCGTGTCGCCGCTCCGATTTCGCCGTGAGCCTCACCCACGCGATCCCTCTCCGCGGGCCCCCCGCTCCCGTCCTGTGCCCGCAGCTGTAAGCCCAAGCGGTACCTGGCGCACCTGCCCAACACCAGCATCATCATCCCCTTCCACAACGAGGGCTGGTCCTCGCTGCTGCGCACCGTGCACTCCGTCATCAGCCGCTCGCCCTCGGAGCTCATCGCTGAGATCATCCTCGTGGACGACTTCAGCGACAGAGGTGAGCCATCGTCGCTCTGCATGCCTCTCTCTCTCTCTGTGAGTTGTTCGGTCTGACTGTCTGCCTGTCCATCTATAAGTTTATGAGTCTCTCAGTCTGTCAGTTTGTTGGTCTATCAGTCCATCCGTCTATTTGTCTGTGTCGATGCCATCTCATCGGTCTATCTGTCTGTCCATCTGTCTATCAATATATCCATTTGTTTGTCGAAATGGCTGTCCGTCCATATCACCATCTGTTTGCCTGACCCTACAACCATTGTCTGCTCGTATGTTTACGTGTCTGTTGAGCTCTGCCGCAGCGCCACCTTTGTATCTGTCTTCGTCTGTACCAACATGTATCACCTTCGATCATCCATCTCTGCCCGTCCGTCTGTAAATGTACACCACGCCGTGTGTCCGCCCGCCCGCCCGCCTGTCTTCCAGTTTGTGCGTCAAGCTAGCTCTCTGTCTGCCGGACCGTCTGTCCGTCTGTAGCTCGACGCGACTGCCACCTCCCTTATCTGTCCGGCGCCTGACATTCGCCTCCGAATGCCACCAACCAGTCCCACTTAGTCTGCCAGCCCACGCTGTCGGCCAAATCGATCGCTCTCTCTCTCTCTCGTTCGTTCGCGCGCACGCGCCCCCCCCTGCCGTGTTTGCCGCAGCTCCGAATCTCGGCGCGTTCGCGATCGTCTGCCCCCCGCGTGGGAATCCTCGCGCCCCCGCCGACGGAAGGAGGCGTTTGATCCGGCCCCCGCGATGGCACGCGCGCGCCCGCGTGCACGAACGACGCTCGGCACGCGACGGCGCCAGACTAATGAGCCGTGACCGAGGTTAGCGAAACAACGCATGCCAGGCTCGGACAGTGCAACGTGAAAGCTGGCAGCCTTTCAATGTAATAGGGGGAGAGGAAGAAAAAAGTTATTTTTAAATTATTTATGGCTGGTGACATGCTTCATCTATCTCTATATGTCATTGTTAATTAGCAGCACTGGCACACGGTTCCTGGCTGGTGGCAACGTTTGTCGGTGATTTGGATAAGTGCCACAGCTGCACTTTCCCCCTCTTACCTCACTCCATTCCCCTCCACACACTCTCCTATCACTCCCCTCTCACCTTCAGTTCACTCCCCTCAACACACTCTCTTAGCAACCCTCTCTCATCTTCAGACCACTCCCCTCCACACACTCTCATAGCTCTTCCCTCTCATCTCACTCCACTCCCCTCCACGCACACAGCAGCGAGGGCTCGCTGTCGAAGCCCCCGGGTCAAACCTTTGCTCCGTGTGAGATCGCTTCTTGTCTACTGCTGCCCCCCCTCCACCCCACACAGCCGTCCGTGCTGTCTACCCCCTGCCCCAAAGTCCAGGCTAGAGCCCCTACTTGCTTTCCTCTGCCTCTCGATACAATCAACTTGCTCGCAGCGCCTTGAGATGGGGGCCGCATGGGCACGCCGATGTAGTCCCACGCCGCGTCGCTCGCAGGAGCAGAGCGGCGCTCTCCGTCACGGCGCTCTGCTGAACAATCGCTGCTTTTGTGCCTCTCATCAACTATTGATCCTCTTAAGTTGTTGTATTCGTCGTGTGCGAGCGCGGTGCGATGTAATCGATGTTTTAAGTAAGCGGACTGTTTTATTGCAATATTTATTGTTGTCGGTGTTGCGGTTTGTGGTTCGCAATCTATAGAGTGCGTGAAAGATTGTGACTTGTCGATCCGTTTCTCCGTCCGTCCGTCCTCCCGTCGGCTCTGATTTGGCTGAAGTGAAGCCAGCGTGCGTTTGAGCAGCGCGAGCACCGAGACTGATGAGAGGGGCGAGCTCCGTTACGGGCGCTTGGTGGGGGATTTCGAGAGAGGTGATAAAAGTGCAGCCCCTTCAAATGTTTGCCCCACGCTGCTCCTGTTCGGAAGGGACCTCCGCTCACAGAGAGGGAGAGAAGTGTCTGGCCTACTCTTCCGTGCTGGACAGACGCCTCGGAAGAGGTGGAAGTACCCACAATTTACCCAACCGCGCGCAACCGGCCAGTTCGACAACACTGCAGTGTCCCCATTTATACCGCAACTGGGTGGACAGGGGCAGTGGCGGGGGCGACCTCTGGATTGCATATCCACTCTGTGGTAACCATCACACCACGGCCACATTTAGGCACTGAAACGTGTTGAATATATATTTCATACCTACGTGACTTTACCGAAAGAACCGAAGAGTATGGATTCCTGCAGTCACGAAAGCTTCAAATCGTTATCGTTTCGAAATGATCTAAAGCCAGTGGGACCTGAGGTTGGGCGTGGATAGGTATATGGCCAGGAGGGGGCGGCAGTGCCGAGTGTCGCAGCCCTTCGCTCCACGTGGGGAGGTTTTCTCCGGGGTCTCTTGGCTAACCTCCCGCATGCAGCCAAACTCTCATTCGTGGCAATTTTGCCAAACATCTCAATGCAGAGCCCCGCTGAAAAACAACACAGTCTTGCGGCTCACCGAGGCCTTTTTGTTAGGTTAAATAAATTAAATCTCATTAAAACAACATTCTGGCAGTGAGTGGCGCAGTTACTGTTTGTGTCCTGCTGCAACGTTTGTTCATCGTGCAGAGCAAGGAGCGATGGGGGGGGGGGGGGGGGGTAGCTCCTCGCTGTTTTTATTTTGTCGTTTATTTTCTGCCCCCCCCCCCCCCTCCTGCCGCGCTTGAGTTTGCGCACGAGGCGATGGGCCACGGCCCCGGGGGTGGCCGGAGGACGAGGCCATCGCGGTCGCTCGCCCACAGAGAGGCCCTTCGCCCTGAGGGGGGCCCTGCTCCCGTGGAGTTAGATGTGGGGGGGGGGGGGGGATTGTTCGAATGAATGCAAATGAATGCATAATTTGTATGAAATTAACTGAGCTCGAAAGATGGAAAGGGCAAAAAATCCAGAAAGTAAGAAAGCTCTGATATTAGCAGCGGGTGAAGCTCGCAAGTATCACCACCCCCCCCCCCCCCCCCCCCCCCTTTGCGCTTTCAATGGCCCATCCTTGATTGACGAGTGAGCGTGCTTGGAATTCCGCCGCGAGGAAAACGAGGAATTACAGAGCAAATGTGACTCGGAGACATTCCGGTGACCATTCAGAAAAGCAATCGCGCTCTTGGGCATCACGCGTCGCCGGGAGGGGCGATGGCCCCCCCGTGGTCAAGACTAAGGACGGAACGGCAGCCAACAAAAGGCAACGCTGCCCCAAGAGGATGCCTGCCGCACGGTGAGACGGAGCGATGAAATCGCCTCGTGACGTGCGGGGCGCTGAGATGGACTGTTAACATTGCGGGAGCGTGAGCGATGGCGACGGGGTTGGGAAGGCCTTCATCCAGAAGGTCGATTGAAAAATGGACCGTGGATTATATTATCATTGTTATTTGAATTAGGATGCGAAATGTTAAAAATGTCATCGCATTCGCCGTCAGCACTGCCTTATAACAGCAACGTATAATCGGCCGTCGTTTTGAGGAAATGGTCGACCAGAGTTGTTCTGCGTGTGTGCGTGTACACGCTACTGCCGATGTGGTCCTTCAGCGTTGTGTCCGGTGCGTAAATTAGTCGACTGTTTAGAAATTAGACAGGCACACGCGAAATGCAGTGGCATTTTTTGTTCTGCAGGGAAAGCTGGGGCGTTCTGCGTATTTTTTTGTTCATTCTTCGTGTACGAAGTACTAAGTCGCCTGTCTTCTTCGTCTGTCCGCTCGTGGCTACGTTCACAAGGTCAAAGTGACCGCACGATCGCTTGAAATTGACGCGGTTTTTGAAGAATGCGTCGTTTTCATTTCGAACAAACATTCCCCCCCACCCGTGCGACAGACGTATCGGCATTCGGGAAACAAATTGTGCCGCTAAACGCCGCGAAATGAAACGAAAAAGTGCCCCTTAAAATTAAATTTGTGAAACATGGGCTCCAGGAGACCAATACGACACGTTGTCATGGGACAAATGACGAGCGTGTCCATCGCCCTGTCATTGGATTCCATGTCTGGGGTGGGGAGGGGAGGGAGAGCAATGGTAGTGGCGTAGCGATGCATCAATTAATTGTTAATATTGCCTTTTTAACTCGCCTCATTGTATCACATGCGTAAGAATCTGTGTTTTTTTTAATTTTATTTCTATTAATTCTCTCACGGTTACTGAGCAGCCGCTAACAACCAATAGCAACAATGGCGTTTGCAATAGCGAGAGTTAATACGCCTCTTGCATTGAGCAATCGTTGCAGGAACTTGTGAAGGGAAATGTCGGCTGGCAATCGCAAAGTGGAGCAGTGCAAGGGAAGATTTGGGAAGAGAAGCGCGTTGGACTTGCAGTTGCGGTGAATGAACTCAGTAGGGATGAGACCAAAGAGCCTTCTGGTAGGCCGAGTCCTGAACGTGGGTGGAGAAATCGTTTGAACGGTAAAACCATCGCAGTGGCGATTGGAGAGTAATAAGGAGAGGACATGGCAACTCGATTAGTCCGGTTGGCTACGTACGGTGCGAAAGAAGTTCAAGCGATGCTTGCAGCCAGTCCACAAAGCAAAAACTAATAGATCCTTGACTTGAACCGACACCCTGAGCCGCGACGAATCGCGACAGGAGAGGAGGAAGCGGCAGTCGGAAATCGTTGCTGATGCAGGTTTTGGGTGGCAGGGCCCGCTTGTCAGAGTCTCGGTGGCCAGCACCTCGCCTAATCAGCCGAGTGATTGGAACATTGTTTGCAAACTTAAACAAGAACGGCAACGCCATCGTGGCTGGCCGCTGCCGAAGTGCGCGCACAGCGGCATAGCTGCGATTAGTGCGAGCCATGGATTGACTGCAAATGGAGCGCGTGGTTTATGAGAAAAGTGTGCGTGCGTGTGTGTGCGGGTCACTGCACTACCTGGGTGTATTTGCATAACGAGCAATTGAGTGCAGTGTGCAGGATGGATGAAGGATGTCCGTTACTGAAAGGCACCTTGGAGCGGTTTTTCAAACAATGCGCGCTGTGTCATTGTGAATTGTCATAATGATTGAATTAAATGTCCGTGGTTACGGTGAGGCACGTGGCAATCCAAGGCAGATCTTAACACTCGCGCATGGCGCACACATCGAGTTGTGCGCATGGCGAATCGATTATTGATGGCTTATGGAAATCATATCCAATTGGGATGCAACGTTTACGCTAATGTTACGTAAATGTACTGGGCTAGAAGTTATACAGACGAGACGAAAGCAAAGCTAATGAGCCAGAAAATAATTCAATAAAAGATACCCGTCCCTTCAATCGAATTATGACTCCCCAAATTCTGACAAAATCTGCAAATTCGGTGGATATCGGTGACTATGTGGATATAATTGGCGAGTTGAATCCAAAACGGTCACGGGCTTCCCTTAGGTTGACTCAGCTTTCAATGAGTGTGTCACGTGCAATGTGTAAACGTACCGTGCCCAGCCTCAAGAGGTGCTCACTAACAAGAGTCTATGCGGCTACACGGGGGACAATCTCCCATTGCGGTTGTTATGCAAAATAAATTGGGCGTGCGTGCGTGCGTGCGTGCGCGTTTCCTTCAACTCCTTTCGAATCATTTCAATTTGTAATGCGCTCTCACGGATATAATGATCACCCTCCATTCTGCCATTAGAGAGAGCGAGAGAGAGAGCGAGAGGAGAGAGAGAGAGACGCCTGGTGGGAGGAGTGGGAGAAGTGAGAGGAATTGGAGGTGATGTCGCGGAGGTTAATCCGTGATGTCTGTAGCCACTTCAGCCTGCCGTTGCATTTTTCTGCGAGGCGCCGGAACCATCTGTAACTTGTGGCCACCAAGTCCCTTTGGATGAAACAAGACGATATACCTCGCTTCGACGAGCTTGCCCATCATGGGAGAATCGGTTTTCCCATTTTTTTTTGGTATCAAAACAGGTGTTAAGATGTTAAAACACCAAACTGAAACCTTTTACAGGGGATCATGTGTGCATTAACCACAATACTTGTGGTCAGAATGCAAACAAAAAACGTATTCTAGTAGCATTTGCATTGTCTTTGAAACTGATTGGTCCACACCAGAGACAGCTTTCTTTCGAGCCTAGTCTCAAACGATGTTAGACCAGAAGCTTGCCCATGTTGTGCATTCTCGCCACACAGCTGGATACAAGCCCACGTTCTCCTAGACAGAGTCTTCCAAGCGGTTGGCTGCCCACTGCAGCTCTGCACAGTTGGTGTTTTTTTTTGGAGCTCCTCAACATTTGTCAGTCTTGAGCGTGAAGAATTGTCCTTGCAAAGTTTTCCGCAATATCAGATCTGATCCTCTCTCAATCCATCGTCCATTGAATTCCTGACTGATTTTATTCCCGAATTGCGAGGGCATTATAATAATAATAATAATGTGCTGGAGCCCCACATTTCTGCAAGATGCATGTTGCAAATGGACTTTGTCGCCACTCTGAATGTCTCTTTCTTATTTACAAGATGGCCCAAAAGTCAGGACGCATCGGATTATAAAATTTATTTTCACACTGGCATGAATATATTTTAATTGTTTATTCAATAAGTTCACGTTGTATCTATTTTTCAGTCTTCCTGTGGGATGGGGTGGGGGGGTCACCTAAAGTGCATCGTTTACAAAACTCCACCAAGAACACCGAATTAATTGAGACGGCAAAACGTAACGCACGAATGTTCGAAGGTTAGACCTATAACCTTACAAAAAAAAGTCCGAGATTCATTATGAATAAAATGTCACGCATGCGTTCACGCTCATGGAAGTCCGTTTGAGCATTTGTCAAAGACGAATAAAGTAACCCAGCGTGTTGTTCTTAAAATAAATACAACAACCCAGTGCGTCCTGGCTTCCGTGCCACCCTGTATAAACATATACGTGCAACAAGAATTGTTTACACCGCCAGTGAGCGTGTATATAAAATAAAGCGTGTTATTTACGCCCGTGCGTTCAGAAGAGACACCACACTGAATATTAATGTTTTTGCTGCTCAATGATTCTCCCCCGCCCCAACACAATTGAGACCGAAGTAAAAGCTAAACGCCGTTGATGCGCAGATCTCGGCCGGCATTGCACCTCGCAGGGTTACACGAAGCAACGATGGGGGGTGGGGGGGGGGTGCTGTCGATTGAGATTCAAGTTGGGCTCTCGGTCGGACTTATTGATCGCATATTTTTCACGTATATATTTTTTGCACGATATTACCTCTCCCTTAATTCGGCACATGTCGCCGAAAATCCTGCTTGCGAAAAAGAGATTTCCACCTGGAATACAATTAATGGGTAGTGGAGATGGAGAGAGATGGAGAGAGGGAGGGAGAGAGGGAGAGAGAGAGAAAGCAGGAAGTGTCTCAGTGCCCCTATCAGTAAATGTGGCGTGTAATATGAGCTTTATCATGCATAATCCCAGCAGAAATGCTCCTGGGATGGGACCGTCGGTACAAGCGGGAGCCGGGCGGCGCTGAGATTTGCTCAACAGAGGCCTGTCGCGGCAGTTCCAGCCATCACGTTATCCGGGGTTCCAATTAGCAGCAGGAGGAATAATTTAACGTGTGTCATTATTATTATTATTATTCTTATTCTCACTCGACTTGTACTAAATTCATTCATTTGAGTAAGAAAAATGAAGGTCGTGTAAATATAACAATGCATGAAGAAACACGTCCTCCGCGGGGATCGGGCGGCAGTGGCGGCAGTGGCGCACGCCTGCGACCGAGCACCGCGGAGGAGAGGGTTTGGGGGTCGCGGCAGATCCCTCGCCACCGGTGTCCGGGTGCCGTTCCCAGGTGCTCTGAGAAAGCGTTGCGGCCAAATGTGGACCAATACCCATCCGCCCATCGTGCACGAGGCGAGCGTTCTGACCCCTCGCTATCGCGTTGTTTCTCTGGGTGCCCTAGCCCTCGCCCCACATTCTTAAACACTCATTGATTGGCTGGAAACATCTTGACATACAGAGGGCTGCAGAGCTTTGGCAATTGTTGGCACCGGGCTCATCGGCTGGCTGCTGCCTCTCCTGCCTGGTCTGTGGCTCCTCACCTTTTGAGTCGTTCGCTCGCCTCAAGAGTGAGCCAATAGTGTGCGGCGCATCACAGGTTGAAATTATCATCATCATTATTATTAAATCGGCTCATGTGCAGGAACTAAATGGATCACAAAAACTGTGAGAGATGGATATGGCTTCGGAGGCACTTTATCCAGCAGTGAATGAATCATGGCTGAAATAAATAATAGCAATTCCTTTTTTCCAGGTGAACCTCACTGATTCTGTCCTACAGGAGGTTTCTGTATCAGGATATTTGGCATGTTTTTGTTAATGAGTGCATGGGAGGAACCAGCAGAACGTAAATAAAAGACACCCAAAACATGTGGGAATATACCACTCAAAGCTCTACACAGGCGGATTCAACTCACTTGCTGTGCTGTTATCTACTGGCCCCACCTCACAGCTGAGCGTCTCGTCAGAGTTCAACAGATGTGCGTGATCGACAAACCCTCACCTCCAAGGTGATGGATTCATGGATGTGAGCCACCTCGCCCAGTGGTTTAAATTTGTGGTGATTTTTTGTTGTTGTTGAGATTTCGTCTTTTGAAATTATGCTACCGAGAGACATGGACGACGCAACAAATGTAATTCAGAGGCATTATGTTGTCCACTATTGAAAGTAACAAAGAACTCAACACGTCCGTCAGCAACAATTTCTTAAATGGGGGAGGGGAAAAAAACCCCTAAATTATGGGCGACGTTTCGGGCAATGTCCCTTCTTCATAGCGCTCATGAAAGTTAGGCGGGCTTGGGCAGGAGACTTTGCTAGAGGGCAGCGATGGCGCTGGCGACGAGACCTGGTGCTGGAATGGAATCCAAATCAGGGAACGTGCTCAAGAGGATGCCCTCCGCAGAGGTGTCGTAACGACGGCTGCTCGCACGCGGGAGCGACGGGGCGCTTCGGCCATCGCGGCACCCGGACTCCGCGCTCACAGATTTCTCTCGTAGGCCAAACGTCTCTCCTCCAGACTTATCACAGAGGGGGTGTGGGTGGGAGGCGCGCCCTTTTTTAAACGAGCGTTCGCTCGGGAGGCTAATGCCGGCGCGCGCGTGCGCACGCGACCGTCGCATTCGGTACCGTTTAAGCAAATCAAATTGCGGTCTTTATTTGAAAAAAAAAAGAAGACAGGGCGAGCGCGTCGGACCGCGTACAAGGTGGTGGGCCCCCGTGCCAAGAAAGTGCCGGCTCCGGCGGGGGGGGGGGGCAAAAATCATACGTCCGCAATGAGCGGTGGTTAGGTTGTTCTTGGCAGTGGAACGTCAGCCCCCCTTTACGCCCCCCCCCACACACAAATGTCTCCCGCGATGTCAAGGCTGCACGAAGCCGTGCAGCTTTGACATCGCGATCGCAATATCGGTGCGAGGCTGGGGGGGGGGGCGGAGTTGGGGGAGACGGGGGGGACCTATCCTATTCATTGCCTGGGGATTTCAACCGCCAGGCCAGAAAATGTCAACAGAGATCACCGGAGAATCGTAAAGGGATGGAACAGAAAACAAGGAAGAAACGGCGACGCACAAAAAAAATACTTTTTTTTGGGTACCTGTCATTTTTTTTTTGTTCGCAGCTAATATTTACTTTTCATTTCATTCCATCAGAGTCATTTCGCAGGCGCCATCTGCGGTTATGTCATTGTTTAATTCCTGAGCACAAATACAAGGATGAGATAGTGTTAAGAAAAAAAAGAGTCGTGCGGCCAACTGCGTGTGCCCCGTGAATTTGGGGGTGTGGAGGGTAGTGCGGTGGATTGACTTATGCTTTTTTTTTGTGCGTCCGAGGCGTAAGTTAGACTCCTATACAAGGGCTAAGTTACTCTCTGCTGAGCCTATATGATCCTACTTCGGCCAAACTACTCGAACGAAATGTGTGTGACGCATGATGCACGGCAAACGTACATACACACACACACGCATGCAGTGCGTGCGTATGTACAACGCAGCCTCTTTGTCAGGCAACTGCCGGATGGGGACCTCAGTGACCCGTGTTACGATTCACAGTCGCGGCTAACAGCAGTGGCGATTGATATTTAAAAATCAGTCCTGCCCCCCCACCGCCCCCCCTCCCCCTTTTAACTGTCACCTCCATACTTCACCGCACTGGTCAGTTTTGGTAAAGGGGGTTGACCAGGACAACCACGGTGGCGAGATGTTAGCTACCTCGTCTGGCATTCAGGAGGTCGTGGGTTAATTCCCGACCCCGACGCCTGCTGTATATTTTGAGTTTGCGTGTTCTCCCCATGGTCGAGTGGATTTTTCTCCGGATCCTCCGGTTTTTCCCTCAACATTTAGAAACGTGCGTTTAAGTGTATTTGGCCGCTATACATTTCCACGTGATAAGCCACTTCGTTGAGCTGCAATTATTTGTGGCCCGGGTCGCTTCTGAAAATGAGCTACATAGCTCAGTGGGCCGTACCTGGTGAAGTAAAAAAAAGTTTCGTTGAAATAGTTTAATATCACAGGTCGCTCCGCTCATAGCAGCGCAGTGCACTCATCACCT
The DNA here is from genome assembly GCF_964198595.1 of Lampetra fluviatilis. Lineage (NCBI taxonomy): Eukaryota > Metazoa > Chordata > Hyperoartia > Petromyzontiformes > Petromyzontidae > Lampetra > Lampetra fluviatilis. Next base: position 9,172,949 of record NC_136293.1, read on the forward strand.
TGTCACTGCTCCACGCCTAATGCACAGCTCCTGACCGATTTACCGCCAGGATAATGCTGCCCCCATACCCTTTCAATCGTAGGGGTTCGTTTGGCCATACTTCACCATACTCGTCATTGCGGTTTGATGAACAGGGCCCAGGACCGGCCCCACTTTTGCAATTCGCCATGCCTGGGAATCAAACCTCAGGTGAGCGGGGTTCATCATTAATTGCGCGGTACGCTAACAACTGAGCCTGCATTCCCTTCTGCACTGAATGGACGCGTACATGTATTCATATAAATGTTTATAATTAAAACGTCACACCGGGTGTGGTAAACACCATTTATTAAAAGCAGAGGATGTTTTGTTCCCTCCGAGTGGACGTGTAGGAATGCGCACGAGAGGCGACGCATTTCTAGGCAGGTTCTCTTAATAAGCCGCTGTGGTTTGTTTTGTTTAGTTTTTTTAACAGCTGCAGGGGTCCATTCCCGCTCCCGTGGAGGCTGCAAATTGGAAGGGGGGGGGAATATTAAAATTAAATGGGAAAATGAAGAAATAAAACACCCTCCAGAAGAAAAAGGTGTTGATGGGGTTGGGGTGTGGAATTCGAGTTCTTTGTGTTTTGCAAATGTTTCATCCATGGTGGTGTGAGAGGGGGGTGCTGGGGGTGGGGTGGCGGTGGTGGGGGTTCTAAATGTATGCGTTTTGACACTGGGCTGCCGCACGGCGGTTGGACCAGCGGTGGGGGAGCTGCGAGGGAGGTGGGTTGCAGCGATGGATTTTGAAAAAATATATATAATTGCCGCTCAGTTTATCATTAAAAAGTAAACATCCTTACGGGTGTCTGAACATCCTCACGGCCGACCGCTAAACGACTGCAGCACCTCCGATTAGCGCAGTGTGGCTACGTACGGTGTGAAAGACGTTGTACGTGCACGCATGCATACGTACTGCCGCCGCCGCACGCGGAACCGGAGGTGAAGCGCTGAGCGGAGGCAGCGAAGACGCCGGCGGCGTTCGTGTCCGCGCGTGCGCTTCGCCTGACGCGCCACGAGGCTCGCCGCGATAACAACAGCGTCACGATCGTCCTCAAAGCGGTACAAAATGGAAATTCTTCTTCTCCTGCGACGAGGGCCCTCTCTTGTTTTGGCTCGGTGTGGGAGGTGCGGGAGGGCGACATGGTGGGCTGTAGAATTGTAGAATTGCAGGCACTTGTTAGGGGGCCCATGTTGCTTTGGGGGGGGGGGCAGGAGCTGCCATTTGATGCCCCCCCCCACTCCCCATGTCTGTGTACCCGGGACTGACGCCTCGATGTCACTGCAGCTGCTTGGTCTTTTGGCCATCACTGGCGAACTTGGGAGTCACGGTACGCTTTTCCAAGACAACCAGGAACAACCAAGTAACATTGTATACACTGGTTCGTGGCTGGGATTGGCCTAGTAACGTGTGCGACAGTGTCGAAATTGTAAATTCGATCACCGCGTGAGGCGCAGTTGATTCGTCGGTCGCTAATTCTCCTTTGCTGACCTCACGATAATGAAAATCCCATCCCCAGTCTCCCATGCTGTCGACTCCCTGTCTCTATTTAAGTCCAGACTCGTTGTGTTTTTAGCCCCTGCCAATGACTGATTGCCTCTCTGTGGTGTGCCCATTTTTTTTCTCTACAGCGCCCTGAGATGTCGCATTTCGATGCTAAGTAAATCCTGATCGTATCCATAGATTAAAATGTACTACTTGCTTTTACACGTGTTGGAGTGTGCACGTGAAGAATGCATTCTTTCCCATTCGTTTAATTATTATCATTCATTTCTCGATACGTTTAATGTAACGATTCGCCCGACTCACGATTTGATGAATTTACATGATTCGGGATCACAATGATTCGATTTACAAAATATATATTTTACTCCTATGAGTGTACAGTAGTTTACATTATTTATCATGCCTGCAGTGACTGCGCAGGGGTTATGTCAACTAATCACTTGTGAAAGACAAGAAAACAGTGAGTTCTCACGCGCACGATTCGTTACACGTGCAGTGTCATGAGCATAAGAACCAGCATTAATTCTACGAGTCGACGATTCATTGTTGCACCATCCATAGGAATCCGTGCGGCAAGAGGTCATGAAAACATTCAACGCCTGAATCGAATCGCGACCCCTAAATTGTCTCAATTCATCAAAATCGTTGATTATTACGAGGAGGTGGCTTATTAATAGCCTGGATTTGAATACAGCTTAGGTAAGGTATTTTTGTTCCTCTCTCTCCCTCTCTTAGTTTTCCCGTGGCGCATCCGTAATGGCATGCTCGCGCGAGACGGCATGCTGGGATTGTTTGTGGCCACTTCGATAATTGCCGTGTGACTTGGCGACCTTTTTTTTTATCCTCCGGTATGTTCACCAGTCCGTACGTGCGTGCATGCGTCATGCACGTGCGCACGCGCTAATAGCCAAGCGGAGATCATCGCGCCGCTCCAGAGCGCTCCGAGTCTCGGCTCGCGACGGTGCGGACGCGAGAGAGAAACGTCAACGTACGGATGTTTTGCGGAGAGCGCTTGCACGTACCGGGCCGCGCGCACTTGCGTGGACGCGTCGACGTGCGGACACACGCGACACTTTGCGCCGTTGTCGACGTGTGAACGTTCCGACTTGCGGACGGGGTCGTTGCTCCTCGTCTCGCGCGGACGGCGCGGGTTTTGTGGATGTGCGGACGTAGGAACGCGCGTGGTTTGCCGATGGTGTGCCGCGCGAGGTCATTCCTCCTCTCGCTCTGCAGCCGTCGCGACGGCGTCACCGCTGCAATCGATTTGATGGCATCTTGACGAGCATCTGCAGCAGGAAACCTAATTTTGGCCGGATTATTCCACGCCACTGTGAACACCAGAGCCGTGTTTGTCCAGAGATTGCAGTTCATCCATTTAATATATATATTTCTCTTCCCTTCCACAAATACTCTGAGCTCAGCAGACACACATGAGCACACTTTGCCTTGTGTCTGCGCCTATATATGCAGTCCGTGCTTCCGTGAATGGTTTTTGGTGGTAATAAAGGAGAAATTAATATGGGATGATCTTATTGTTTGACAAATGTAATGAAAGAGGTAAACATTTTGTGCCGACTCGGCACAGGTCTCTCCCTCGCATGACTCTGTCCGAGGCAGTGGCAGATTCAGTGCGGGCGGGAGCGGGGGGGGAGGGTGATCTCCATGATCACCCACCTCCTCCCTGAGACGCAGAAAATTGGTATTTTATTGATATTTGCCAGAGAAAATACGACGATTTATTTATTTATTATTATTCACGGAGGGCCCTATTTACAAAGCTCGATGTTTCAAGACCACCCCCCGCCCTGCCCCCACTCCCCCCGACCGACCTTTAGAAGTTTCTAGATCCACTTCTCGTCAGACACCGCACACGTCCGTGGCAGTCATGGTGAAGTGGCAGGTGCCACCTTGGGAGAGCTGTGGTCGGCGTCACCGCTCGGCTCGCACAAAACAGCCGTCAACCGCCCACAGTGCCGCAGGTCTCCGGGCCGTGCCTGGCGCGGTCAAAACGCTCCGGATTTAGCGGCGATCCCGAGAGCTGTACTCTTAGGTGTTTTTCGGTAAAGTCACGTAGGTAAAATAATAATAAAATAAAATAATAATTAATGAAAATAAATCAATTAAATCACGACATTTCGGACGCAACACATATGGAGACTTGCACACAAGTCTCCGTAAAAAATAATAAAATAAAATAATAATAAATGAAAATAAATCAATTAAATCACGACGTTTCGGAGGCAAAACAGATGGAGACTTGTGTTGCCTCCGATACGTCGTGATTTAATTGATTTATTTTCATTTATTATTATTTTATTTTATAATTTTTTACCTACGTGACTTTACCGAAAAACACCTAAGAGTATAGAATCCTTGCAGTCACGAAAGCTTCAGATCTAGAACCCCGAGAGCTGTTCGAGGCTTCGAGAAGGGCGGCCGGGCGGAGAATGCAAGTGACACTTAAACGGCCTCTCGGTCGCAGCGGTGGCGCGGGAATGGCAACAGGAATGTCGGCTGAACATCGCTTTGAGGGCGCACGCGAGAATCCCCTGTTTTTAGACGGCTGGAAGATCTGCGCTGTCCTAAATGCCACGCTCGCCTCGATCGCTGGCAAACAAAGAGTGGCCATCGCTTGCGCCCGACCGTCGACCGCATCTCAGTCCCGGCGATTGATTCGAAGTTTTCGGCTGTGTTCCACTTTCTGGCCTCTTTTTAGTTGTTTCTAAGCCCCAGTTCCAAACACCTCGCCCGCCTACTCCTACACCTTACGCAGGTGTCGGAACACGGGGGCGAGGTGACATCGCTGGCCGCACCAGCGGCCTCTCACCGACCGTCACCCCGTGCAGGATTCGCGGATACCAAGCGGAGTGTGCGAACGGCGCACGCGCTTCTGGCGCCCGTCGCGTGTTGTCCACATGTTGCCGAGCTGGGACCACCGTCAATACCCAAAGCAGCTGTGATGTAAAAGCCATCAGAGCCGCGTGAAGTTAAACTGGTTCCACACACGCGGGGAGCCGGGGTGGAGGTGGGGGGAAGCAGCTTAAATGTCGCAAACATAAAACGCAATGCGCACCTAGCCGGAGGTGCGGCTGACGAAATCAAATTGCAAGCTCGCACGCGCGTGTGCCGCGCAATGTTCTGTCGCTGTAATCATCGGCCGTGACAAATCTACTGCTGGATGAGGCCATCTCCGTAGCCCTCGCCATCTCTCACGGTCCCCGCCATGTAACGACAATATCTGGATCCTGCACGGGAGATGAACAAATCATTTGTCTCCCTCTCGGTGGCCCGTTTCCGTCCTTTGGCTGCCCACTTCGTCGTCGTGAGTCTCGGACCGCCGGCCATCGTCCCTTCCAAGCGACACGTTCTGCCCAGCTCCACGTACTTCTCCCCCCCCCCCCCCCCGGCTCTCTCCCTCCCCTCGTTATGAGAGTCCTCAATCGATTCCGGCACGAGAATCTAACCGAGCTGCGGTGTTCCTCCCCGGCGCGTCAGATTGTGAGTTAATAAAGCGGCGATGCCGGCCGCGCCGCATGTCGTGAGATGATACATTTCCCGGAAACTGGTAGAGAAAGGAGGGAGGAGAAGATCGGCGTAATAACGGGCCAGCCCTTGCAAAGCGATTTTAGGGAGCAAAATAATCGAGGCGCCAGAATGGTCGCGATAACGGCGGCAGTGCGCGCATCAGATGACGCGACGGCGATAAAACAATGATTTTGTCCTAATCGACAATGTCATAGTTTTATCGCGGAAGAGAGCTCGCTCAAAACAAGAAAAAGGGTCACGATTTGCGCTAAATCGAAAGTATTATGAAATCAGCGGAAAGTAGGAAACTAAAAAAAAAACTGTCATCAAATATTAAACATTTAAACCACTTGGACAGTCCATTTATTTTATGCCACCCTAACTCAGCCTCTCTCGCGCCCAAATTTGAAGAAGCTCAAAGATTATTCAAAGGATTTACTGTTTTTTATCCGGGCCCTTAACTCCCACGGCCACATGTCTGTGCGCCGCCACCGCCGCGCGCGTTTATATATATTTAGTATTCCTTTATACAAAAGCGCCACTTTTCCTTTAAACCTATCGCCTCGGTTAGGATTTGCCGATACTGGCTACAAACAAATGCTGACGGTCGACACCCATGGCCGGCCATCGAGTGTCGGCAAGGGCAGATAAGACTCGTGGGGGAAGAGCGGCGTTGGGTTGTTTTTTTTATCTCAGCCCATTTTCCTCGGAACCCACGCACTTCCATGGTCCCCGTAATGTAATTGTTTCCCAGTCCACGTAGGAAAGGCAATAATAGCAATAATAATAATAATAAAATCCCCGGCGCTGCAGTGCTGCGTTAATGTCCTCCACACCCTTACAGGTTTTTGATGGCTATTGGTGACAAATAATATCCCGGAAAATGAGAATTTAGTCACTTCTCCATATGGCGAATGCCCCGCGCCGGGGATGATGCATACCGGTTGGGAGGGGGACGGCGGGGGGGGGGAAGTGCCTCGCAGTGCTGCACTGCCGTGCTCCTCCATCAAGACAAACGGCTTTATTTAGATCGCCGCACGCAGGAGAGGCAAAGAGAGCAGGTGGCAGCTGGGCAGAGGAAATAAATTGGCACTGCAGAGCATTGGAGCAGCCTCCCCCTCCCCCCCCCCGCCCCCCCCTCGCTCAGAGATGGACACTTGGACACAAAGACAGATATGCCCCAAATAGCCTTAAGTGCTGTTAGCAAGCACCTATGTGAAGACCGGCACTGCACACGAGGGGGTGGGTGGCTGGCACCACGCCTGACTGCCTTTGTCTCTCCAGCGGCGATGTTTTACACACCGGACAAAGATACTCATTGAGGCTTAGTTGACCTAGGGGAGGCCCAGGACCGGTTCAAATGTTTGCCAGTGATGGTGGCCGTGGTTGGAAATCGAACCCAGGTCACCAGTGGGCTATTTACTACACCGCTCACCATGCACACACACATGCAAAAGAACAAACATTTACAAAAACAAATGCACCCATATATAGACACGGGTCTGCGCGTGCTCGCACGCACACACACACACACATTCACGCATGCATACACACACATTCACGCACACACCAAGTTGGCCTAATCGACTACGTGGGCAAACGCGGTTAGTGAGCACCTATTATGTCCCGTCCAGAGCACAAGGCGATGGCGCAGGAATCGCCACGCCGTGCCACCCGAGTCACCCCACTGCTCTGATGGGCCCACGCCACCACATTGTGTACTCGGTTAACACACTAAATCAGCCTACGGGAAGCCCAGAGGACAACCCTCAGATACCACTTACCCCATACCCTCTTGGCGTTCATAGCAGGGGGCACGAACCGCCCAGAGGACACGCGGGCATGCGCGCGGTCGTGTGCAGACCCACGCACGCGCGCGCTCAATTTTGGGAACACGGCGTCGGTCAGAAAAATAAAATGACGGGAATAAATTCAGGAAATCGGGACGCCCGCGATGACACTTTATTACGAGCGCGCGTCGCGGCACGGAATCCACGGACGAGGCAGGAGGCTCGAGGCCAGGAGGGGTGGCGCGGAAATATTTCCAATTATCGGCACCGTGAAATGTTTACCACCGCGTGTCAAAAGGAGCAGACACATATTAACTCGCTCCGACGCGCTATATCAATCGCGCGCGGTTGTAGAAACAGGCGGGGGCGGGCGAGCGGGCACGTGGGCGTACAGACGGACAGACGCTGAGTGGAAATCCAAGTTTTCTGCCCGAAAGCGTGCCACGGCGGGGGGACCCTGGCGGAAGCGGAGTTGGCAGTAGGCGGCAGCGTGAGCGCGAAGGAGAGATGGTTAATTCTCGGCGCTGCTACGAATCGCCGCGTTCGGAGCGCGCGGTGGACACGATCTGAATGCTGCTGTCAAGGGCTTTCGTAAAACGGTGGTGCGGATAAGTGGCACCGCGGACGATAAGTTGAATTAGCCGAATTGTTGGATCAAAGAATGTTTTTCTCCTTACAATTTTGCTCGCCTGGTTCACGCAATCTGCATATCATACGCCTCTCAAATGACGCCTCCTTCGTTGAATTCAGTAGAGTGGTCCGGAAGGAGTTCTCTGTGCATGCATACATACATACAGATTAGCCGCTTAATATTCGCATGGATTGTTACGAGTGCAGTTTCGTTCAATGACGTCTAAATGCGATCGCATCTCAAGACACTGTCCAAGGATGGGAGTACAAGTCACAGCGAGAGGGTTTAGGCAAGCGGCCTGATGGCGTTTTTTCGTGGATTATTTTGAGAGTGGAGCGAGCGAGTGGTAGATAAGGTCAGAGGTCAGAGAGGGAGGGGAGAGAATGCTGTGGTGATAATGACAACACTTAGGAGGGAGAAAGTAACATGCCGAGCAGAAAGGGGAATACAACAGAATGCAGTGTACAATTACATAACGTCTCAATGTGACCGCATTTCGAGATGTTGCAAGGAAACCGCAAGTATAATTATTGTTTTTATAGGGACGCCATGGTGGGAGAGATGTTAACTACCTCGCCTGCTATACAGGACGTAGTGGGTTTGATCTCGACCCCGGTGCCTCTATATTTGGTCGTGTGGATTGTTCTCCGGTTCCCCAGAGGTGTTTTTCCCTCCACGTGTAGAAGCATGCGTTCAGACTATGTTGCTGCTCTACATTTTCGCATGATAAGCCACTTCGTTGAGCCATCGTTTTGTGGCCAGGTTGCTTCTGAAAAAGAGCTATGCACCTCAGCGGGCCTTACCTGGTAAAGTAAAAAGGCATTGTTACTTTAGATAGATAGTCAGTGATAGGCAGAGGGGTAAAGGAAGGTATTGCGTCTGCACTTGGCAGGGGGTTATGGTCTGGATGGCCATTTGAAGTTGTTTCTGACCACAGAAGGCAGATTCAACCGCGGAGCTCTCCGATGCGTTTTCTGGTCGTACCGCGAGTCGTTTGGCACGTTTGCCCGACCTTTCGCTCCCCGCGCTGCTGGGAGCTTCTTCAGGAATTCTAGATTTGAAGCTTTCGTGACTGCAAGGATTCATATTCTTAGGTTATTTCGGTAAAGTCACGTAGGTAAAAAATTTAAATTAATAAAAGTAAAATAAAAATAAAATAAAAATCACGACGTTTCGGAGGCAACACAAGCTTCCGTCTTCAGGTGGAACCGTCACAGCACGATAGCTGTACTTGCTATCGTGCTGTGACGGTTCCACCTGAAGACGGAAGCTTGTGTTGCCTCCGAAACGTCGTGATTTTAATTTTAATTTTACTTTTATTAATTTACATTTTTTACCTACGTGACTTTACCGAAACAACCTAAGAATACTTCCTCAGGAGCTCATGCGTAACGTGAGCAGTTCCTTAAGAAGTTCGCGGGAGCGCGTAGAGCGAAAACTCGGACATTGGCACAACCCAACCGCACGCCACAGATCTGTATGGCACAGTTTGTGAAACCTACGCAGTAAGGTTCACATTTTTTGGTGAACATCGTCGTCACGGATGTTGGTTTTCCAAAGGCTTGGAGTGGGTTTGACGAGTCGTTCAATAATGGGCTCACGCGAGAGTCCAACCCACACGGCCTTGAGGGCCGGAACGGCACACGAGGGGGTGGGTGGCCAGCACCACGCCCGACCTCCTTTGTCTCCACACCACACCAGGTACTCATTTGAGGCTGAGCCGACCTAGGGGAGGCCAACGACCGGTTCAAATGATCGTCACTGGTGTTGGCCGTGAGCAGGAATCGAGCTCGGGTCGCCGGGTTCGTAGCGCAGCGCGCTGACCACGAAACTACCGCTACCCACGTACGTACACGCATGCGTACGAGACACAAACGCGTCGTGTTCCACGGTGGAATCTGCCGCCACGTGAGCTGCGCGGGCGGCCCCTGCGGCTGAGGACGCGCGACGCGTGGCGTCGATGACGGGGTCATCGCCGGAGCGACGTCGAAATGAAACCGTGGCGTCAGCATCTGATAGCAGATCATTCCAGAACCCAGGTCATCCCTGGGTTCTGGAATGATCTGCCGCCAAGCTCCCCGGTGGCCGGTAAATCTGGAATCGCGCCCACACGTGGGCCGCTTCGTAAGCCCCGAGCCGCAAGCGAGCGTGCAAACAGAGCAGCTTGTTTATAAATATGTAATAGACACACGGGCGAGCGGGCGGGCGAGCGAGCGTGGCAGTGCGGGGCGGCTTGCGCCTGTGTGCACGTGTGCGTTTGCAAATAATCATGCACCGCCGTGTATATTTGCAAATAATCGCGCGCCCCTGGATCCCAGATTGATCCTCGGCAGCGCGCGTCGCTTGGGTTGACTTAGCCTTGAGTACGGCTGCCTGCTGCGGGGCGGGTGGGTGGGTTGGGGCCCTGCAATCCTCAGCTGCAGCGGGGAGACAAAGGCGGCCGTGTGCACGATGCCGGCATGCGCCGCACCACCCCCCCCCCCCCCCCGCCCCCCCCCCCCCCGTAACGCTTTTGTTGCACGTTTTGTAAAATGCGTTTCACGCGCAATGTTTTTGTGCACGAACCACCTCGCCCTGCTCGTACAACAACAAAGTGTCCCCCCCCCCCCCCGTCGTTCGAGGCGAGTGCTGTTAGCGAGCACCGAGGTGGAGGAGGAGGCGAGGGGGCATTGTGACCAGCACAATGCACACGTCCACCGGTGCGGACGTTAACACGTCCCTCGTTTAAGGCCGAGTCAACCGAGGGGAAGCCCAGAACGAGTTCAGAAATCACCCGCCACTAATGTGAGCCCTCGGCTGTTAAACCGAACACGGGGTCTCCAGGTGGGCTGCTTTGCATCAACTTCGCGCCTCAACAAGAACAAAGATTGCAGCTTGTTTCGGGGAAAGTGCTTGCGAGTGAGGGGGGGGGGGAGCCTATGAAGGTGCCCAGCATAGGGGCACGACGCACACTTCTGGCGTCATCAAAATTCGTGAAAATAAAATTCAGAGGCCGGTAATTCTTAATTTTACGTGTGAAGAGGCGGGGCGGGGGGTGGGTTAATGGCATGGTGCTGGGCGACCCCCCCCCCCCCCCCGTGCCATATGTCCGGCGTCACATCCAATTCGGCCCTTCGGAAAGGACATTTTCTTTACCTGCGGCCTTAGTTGCCCTGAACATTGGCGGCAAGGAAGCGGGGGGGGGGGCAGAGGGGGTGGTGGTGTGGATGGGAGGTGGGGTGAGATTCAACCCCCCCCCCCCCGCGGTTGCGTTTTCCGTGCCCATCTCTTCCTCGTCCCCAGAGCGGATGCCAAAAAAAAGAACCCATGCAGACGCGAATAGTCGTCACGGGGGCGAAACCACGGCCGTTGTTGTTGTTGCTGTTGTTGTTGTTGTTGCAGGGCTTTCGTCGTGATTTCTTTGGAGAATGGCATATGGCCCGGGTGCTTTGTTCGTTTCATCGCTCGCTCACTCTCACGTCGCCCTCCTGCCCGAAGTCTGTTCCGCAGCAAGTCTGAAACATATGGCGTGCTTGCGACGAAGTGAGCAGGTGCCGTGATGTTTGAAGTCGTTTCAGTGCGACAAGCTTTTGGCTGCGCGAGCAGATCAGTCATACCTTCTTTGAAGGCTAATGATTATTTAAAAAGCACGCGGTAATGTGCTTGTGTTTCAGGCTCCGTAACAGATGCGCGCGCGCGCGAGTGCGAGTGTGTGCGAGTCGTGTACATAATGCGGTCACGTGTGTGTGTGTGGTGTTCGTGTGGGGAGCGATAGGGCAGCGGTTAGCGTGCAGTATAACAAACCCGGTAATCCGAGTTAGATTACCACTCATATGCGAACACCAGTGAATAATATCTGAATTGGTCTTGGACCCCCGTTAGGTCTACATAGTCGAAATTGAGTACCTGGTGCGCTGCTTAAACATCGCCACAGGGGAGACAAAGGCTGATGGGCGTGATGCTGGCCACCCTATCCCCTGCTGCGTCGTGCCGGCCTTCATATAGGTGCGTGCGAACAGCACTTTCCCCAAAAGTGAATACAGTCTACGAGGGGGATCTTTGTCTTTTGCATAACGTGCGCACGTGTGTATGGTAAAGATATCACTGGTGAACAAATTTTTTTTTTTCTGGCCTCCAAATCTGATCTCAGATTTGCTCTATCACATCTAATTTTTATGCTATCGGCATACCCCATTTTCATTGATTTTACCAGAAATTAACTCTGTCACTTATGATTGCAAGTTGTTGCGAGTCAGTGACTGCTTTAGTGTTGAAATATGGTGCTGTATTTTTAGAATAGTGTGTATATAATATCATTTTATGTAGATATCCACATTTATTTAATATTTTTCTTCTGCAGTTTTTATTGAAAATGCAATATTTTATATCTAAAAAGTCTGATGTGATAGACAAAAACTGATGCCAGATTTGGAATCAGCACCCCAAAATTACCTTACAACCGTTGGAATACCTTATGCCAGAAAAAGTGTGTTGACCAGTGATATTCAAACTTGCTGAATATTATTCTTTGGTTCTTTCGGTAAAGTCACGTGACTTTACCGAAAGAACCAAAGAATAATTCCTGCAGTCACGAAAGCTCCAAATTAAGTTTGCTGAATATTGTCCGTGTTTTTTTTTCTAGGTTTAAATCGCACAGGAATGTCACTAGAATTCCATAACACCGTCATCATCATCAGCCGCGATCAGTCTCCTGTTGGATGAAGGCGTCACCGTCCCACGTGACGTGCCCAAACGCAACTTTGAAGTCCATTTTGTTATTAAGTTGCATTCACGAAACGCCAAACTCGTGTGGGACGGCTTGCGGGAGCGGGGCCAGGCGCACGAATCCAAAAGGCAGTCGCCGTTTGTCTTCGCGGCGATATTTTATGCCGTTACCAAATCGATATCGACCCGAAGTGCCGTCACGGTTCAAAATCCGTCGCTATAAATAGGCAACGGATGATTTACACCTCACCCCGCCCCCCGACCCCTGTTTAATAGCGCCCCACGCGGCACGCGATCGCGGCTGTCGTGACCTCTGCTAACACGGCCCTGGCGCCCGAGGATGTGGCGTCGGCCGGGTCACGCCACGCGCGCCACACCGGACAGAGCTGTAGGTCGGCGCCACGGTGGCGAGATGTTCGCTACCTCGGCCTGGTATGCAGGGGTCGTGGGTTTGATCCCGACCCTGACGACTGTTGGATATATGGAGTCCCGCGTGTCTCTCTCTCCCCGTAGTCGCGTGGATTTTTACGCGGGTCCTCCGGTGTTTCCCCCAGCGTTCAGAATCAACATCATGCGTTTAAAGTATTTGGCTGCTCTAAATGTCCAAATGATGAAGCCACTTCGTTGAGCTATCATTTGTGGGCCAGGTCGCTTCTGAAAAAGGGCGATATAGCTCAGTGGGCCTTACCTGGTAAGATAAAAAAATTGTTTAGTAGTTTAGTGCCCATTTCAGAAACGTACAGGGGTGTGGGGGTGGAGCAGTGGGCTTAGTGGTTAGCGCACTAACCGATGGCGCCCAGCGCACCGAGTTGGATTGCCGGTCACGGCTCACATCAGTGGCGAGTGATGCTTGAACCGGTGTTGGGTTTCCCCCTCGCCGACAAGCCACTGATCAGTGTGGTGAAGTATGGTCAAATATAGTGAAGGGTAAAAACCTATCACTATATTTTGCCACTGGTAAAGGAGGTCTCATAGTGTATGGTCAAATACCCACCATTGACGGATGTGGCGTGAGGTGGCCTTCATCCAGCAGTGGAATGGCAAATGGGATTCAATATATTTATATATTTGTGCTCCCACCGAATATCTGTTCCCACAGGCACAGATTTTCATTCCCCTTAGAGACTGATATCCATGCATTCATTTTCCACGAAGGCCTATATTTTAAGATCACTTTCCAAATCTATCTTTGAAACTGTTTCCAAACACAACTTTAAAATGGGCCAAATGTAGCAGGGCACCTAACACGAACCTAGCCCTAACCCCTACCAAACTATAAATTAATATTAACACCAACCCGAACGACTGCTTACTGGTGGGAACACATTGTCACTGGGAGCCAATAGCAGAGCAACGTAAAACCATCTCCCACTGTGCACTACAAGCATCCCCGATCGAGACCGTGTGCTCGCCAGCTACTTTCAAAGCCTCGCCTTCCCATCGACGAAGCTCTCAGCTCGCGTCATGCAGCCCGGGACGCCGAGGTTTTCGGTGTTTGCCCGCAAGACGAGAGAGCTGTTTGTGTGTTCTTTCGGGGATTGCGTCCTTTTTTCCCCCTTTGAACGAAAGCGCAAAGAGAGTTTTTTTTTTTCCCCGTAGACGCCTCGTGGGGTGCTCTCGACTCCGTGCTCGTGGATACGCGGACTCCGGAGCGTCGGTTGCTCCTCGCCCACCTTGCACGACCGACGCTTCCGTCGCGCGAAGGGGAAAGGGTGGGGGGGGGGGGAGCAACGGTTCATCGTCCGCACCGTGGGTCGGAATTCATTGTTCACGGCACGCGCGTGTGGAGTGCCTGTTTTGCTCGTGCAGCGTCAAGAGTTGGGTGCTGCCGCGGTGCAATGGTGAGCGCGGCGCCGCGAGCTGAGCGAACGCTCCGCCACGCTATTTGATCTCCCGGCGCGGCAGTTGAAGCAGCAGTGCAAGTTTCTTAAATCCCCCCCCCTCCCCCGCTTCTGTACCCCCCCCCCCCACCGCAGCAGTTCGTCATTAGACAGGTGATCGCGTTTGGAGGGGTAAACCGTGGGTACTCGCACCTAGCCCGCGTGGAAGAGTAGGCCAAATGCCCCATCTAGAGCGGCTCCCCGCGAGCTTCTTCGATTGGAGGGCCCTTGTGGCAGCGGTGGCTTGAGCGAGCAATTGCGGGGGCCACGCCTTTACCTTTTAAATGCGTGAGTGTTCATCTCTTCACACACACGCCCGAGACGATTGTTCGTCGAGGTAAGAGTTAAGAGTGGGGGGGGCGGGTGGAGAGGGCGTGGTGGGGGGGGGGGGTTGCAGCGTGTGCCCACAGAGGCACGGGGGGGGGGGGCCCCGGGGAAAGGAGCACGCGCGTCGAGCATCTGCACGCGGCACGCTCCCGTAGAGCCGCGTTGCGAAAACAACGGTCCGCTTCAACTGACCTTAAAGTCCATCAAACCCCATGAAAATACTATATCTCCCTCGGACAGGCTGTCGACGTATTCACGCGTCGTGGGAAAGAAGCGGGGGGGGGGGGTGGTGGCGGGGAGAAGGCGCGCCACGGCGAGCGTCGTGGACAAACCCTGCGTCCCGCGAACAAAGATCCCCCATATAGCCTTAACAGACTGTAGGGGCAAGTGCTGTTAGCGAGCACCTATGAAGGCCGGAACGGTACACAAGGGGGTGGGTGGCCAGCACCACGCCCGACCGCCTTTGTCTCCCAAGTGGCAATGTTTACACACTGCACCAGGTACTCATTTGAGGCTGAGTTGACCTAGGGGAGGCCCGGGACCTGGTCAGATAATCGGCACTGGTGTTTGCCGTGAGCGGGAATCGAACTCGGGCCACTGGGTTCGTAGCGCAGCGCGCTAACCGCTACACTATCGCTCCCCCGCGAACGCACACGCGCACACGCGCATACGCACCCCCCCCCCCCATCCCCGCCACCCGCTCACTAATGCGCCAAATTCAGCTCCAAGGGACCGGTTGAAGTCCGTCCTTGACTGCGTCCTACTTGCTTCTCTTCTGCACCGCGCTAATATAGTGGGGGGGGGGGGGGTTGCAGCACATGGCACCTACATCTCGAGTTTCTCTCGGAAAGCAAGGCATTTATTTCCTTGGCAGTGGGCGCCTTCCATCAGCGGCGGCTTATTTCATTTTCCTTTAATAACAGTTACGCCACTAGCGGCACGGGTCAAGGTTGCGGGGTTTTGAGCTGCCTTGCTTTTAAAACGTCTCAGCAAGATGAGGTTTTTGCATCATCAGCACGTAACGCAGAAAACAAGGGAAGGTGGTGGGGTGTGGGGTGGGGATGTGTGGCAGGGAGTCTTTTAAAAAAAAATTCGGGAAATAAAAATAATAATACAGCAGTAAATAAATAAAACCGAACTGCCTTAGCCATCAGTCGAAGCGTGTAGTGTTTTGTGTGGGGGACCCCCTTGTGTTTAATATTGCAGAGGCTAACAGAAGGCAACTGGGGAACGGAGAAGAACGCGGCTGGCAGAAAGAATTGCGGCAGAAACAAAACACAGAGCTGAACATGCACGGAGGGAGGAGTGTTTGAAAATGTATTTAAAAACAAAGTAGCTTGCCTTGCAACTATACCCCAGTCCCAGCAGCCTCGGTGGGGTAGCCGTGTTAATTGCAGCCTTCTGCAGGTTTAAGAAGTAAAATAATCAGGCGACAGCAGGAAATCATTTCTTTTCCCTTTTCTGCTGCGCCACGCAAAATTCTCATCGGTGGTGCGGCACATCCATCGCCGTGGCTAGCGTTTGGTGCTGGCCTCTGCTGAGTGCTGAAATTTAAAGTCCGCTTCGTCTGGAAATAATGGAAATTAGTGGCGTTTTTTTTTACTTTTTTACGCGCGAATGATGATGAGAACAGTGGCCAAAGACGTGTGGAGAGACCGCAGTGACGGCGGAACCGTGAGCTGACTGCGCTTAACATTATAATTATTACTATTCACGACGGCGAAAAAAAACCCCCTTACACCCATCGAACGGGACGTGATTAAAACCCGCTGATGACTTTTAGGACGGCCGCCGCCGCCGTCGTTGTCGTCGTCGCAGTCACGTGAGAGTCGGCCGCTTCTTCAGATCACGATTTCCTCGCAACGGAGTCGCCAAATGCCCCAACAACGTCAAGCGGCCCGGCGACAAACCGCCGTCTTGCCGAATTTTGCACGTGGCGTTTTCACCCCACCCCCCCCAAGGCAGAGGTCGCAACCGGGTAACCGAAACCCGTACCCTACCCGATACCCGGCTACCCGTACCCGGCCGGGTACGGGTACTCGTTTGCGACCCTGGTGCGGCCGGGTACGGGTACGGGTAAGGAATCAAAACCCGTTTGCGACCTCTGCCCCAAGGTCACGCATCTCCGAGGTCTCTTCTGCTTCTTGCGCCCACTCCGGTAAACTGTGTACGACGTGGATTTGAAAACAACGTTCGTGCAACGTGTCATACCGCTGTTTGCTACGTGCGCGTCACTTGACGCACTGGGCATCCCCTAGCAAACGCGACGTTCCATCTCAAGGGATTATTCGTGATATTTTATAGAGCCGAGCTGAGCTTGGTTACCACCTGATGATGGCTGGATGCAATCTCCGGCGTAAACGTCGGATGAAAACCGCCAAACGTTTTTGCTTGCTTTCCAACACTCCTCCGGTTTTGCTGATCAACCATATCAACCAAATCGACTGGCGTATATTCGTCCCCCGTCACAACTTGATTTCATGGTGCCCGTCGGGTGATGGAGGGCTAGAAGTTGAAAACAAAAATACTTGACAGTGTGCCTACGCGGTCGGAACCCAAACGAGACAAATCCTCAAATGTTTTTGGTGAGTAAAATAAGTAACAAAAAAAAATCTAGATTTGAAGCTTTCGTGACTGCAAGGATTCATACTCTTAGTTTTTTTTTCGTTCTCTTCTATCATGTGCACCAACAGGTGCTTGTGCACAAACACGTCGACGTCTACGTACACATCGTGCTTTCTTTTAGCCCCGCCCCCCCCTCCCAATACGTTCCATTCATTGGCTACCACATTCTGATAAGCTCCCCCCCCTCCCCCTTAACTTGTATTTAAGAGCTTGCATCTTGGAATCCCTGCCTCACTTGATGCAGCAAATCTGGCTGTGACGGTCCCACCTGATGACGGAGACTTGTGTTGCCTCCGAAACGTCGTGATTTTTATTATTTTATTTTTTATTAATTTTAATTTCATTTTTTTACCTACATGGTGACTTTACCGAAAAAAATAAGAATAACAAACAAAAAAGTTAAGAGTACTCGTCACGTACGTGAGGTTGGCAGCTCCCCCGAGGTGGATCGGTGACCCCGGGTGTCGGGGTCAGGGTGCTCGTTAGCCAGACGGCGCTTCAGCGAAGGGGCTGTAATTAAGTGGAGGTGAAAAACATGCGTTTTACACTCGCTAATCTTCCCCCATCCCCCCACCCTCGCAATCACCGCGGTTAATTCGGAGCTAATTAGCATCGACTTGTCGCGCCGCAGCTGCGCTAACGGAGAAGGATTCAATCGCTGCCGATGGGGCTCGGAGTTATTGATGAGCTCCGTCCAGACCGAGCTGCGTCTACGCTACCGCGAGCTTTCCTTGGCTCCGCACAACGACGACTTATCATACGAAAGGCTGTACCTGCGGTAATGTCTTGGGTGGAGCAGCCAGTTCCGACCACACTGCCCTTGATATAAATCAGCAACGTGAAGCAGCGGACGGGGCGATTGATGATCCAGAACTCAGCGATTCGTTCCGGTCACTTTATCTCCAGTGATCAGTCGTCTTCTTATCCCGCTCTTCTCATTGCCACTACGATGGTTGCAAAAACTTCACTCATTGGTTCCTCGGCCCATCTTAAGGACTCAATTCCCAAGTTCCCAGCAAACCATCGCAACGCGGCGCGACGGTGATAAAGGTCGTTTCTTCGGTCGTTTTGATTTCAAAGCAGACGCTGGCGTATGAGGGAGACTCGTGCGGAGAGCCCAGACGGGTGAGTGTCTGAGCGAGTAAAATGTGCAAGGCCCTGCTTTAGACCGGCGACTCAAAACGGGTCGAACTCGTGGCCACGTTGCTTCTAGACAAGGCAGAGATTCCCCTGCATCGCCTTAAGCGCCTATGAAGGCTGGCACGGCACACGAAGCAGTGGGTGGCCAGCACCATTCCAGGCCGCCTTTGTCTCCCCAGGGGCAATGCTAGCACACCGCACCACGTACTCATTTGAGGCTGAGTCGGCCTAGGGGAGGCCCAAACCCAGTTAAGATAATCGTCGGTGTGTTGATTACTTTAGACAGCAACGGTAGGACAAACGATATGGTTCGTCCTTGTTAGGAATCATCAGTATCGTATCGCCACCACTGTCTCCTAGTTGGCTGGCTGCACCTCTGGGACTTGATGGGAACACAGAGAGAGAGAGACACAGAGAGAGCGTTAGCATGAGAAACGCTCTTGGCGTCTCGGTTCTCGGTGTGGGTTTCGGCTCCGGCCATTTCTCACTGAGCGCAGCGAGATTTATTTTAAACCGGGGGGCATTAAAATCCTTTTTACCGTGCGCGATGGACGGCTGACACCGCGTTGCCGTGCGGGCGGTCAGATTGACACGGAGCGCCGACAGCGCGAGAGGTGAGGGAGAGCGTACGCGGGGGGCGACGGGGGGGGGGGCAGTGTCTGACTTGACAGGCGCTGTCCGATGAGCCGAGCGAGCGAATGTGCGAGGGAGCGAGCCAGTCGGGGGGGGGGGGGATGAGCGAGAGACGGAGAGAGGAGGGGGGAGAGGGGGATTGCCGAACATTGATCATCACTTTAGCGCGCCGTGTCAGTGTCTGAAAGCAAACACCGCAAACGAATGACACGAGCGCTCACTGCTGCGGCATTTCATCTTCCCAATATATTTGTCAACGTCCGCCCGTATCTCCTCCCCTGCCCTCATCATCGTGCGGAGTACGCGCAGTGACGGGTACTCGTCGCGATGCGTACTTTTTTTCTGCGTAAAGTGGCACCCGTACTCTTTACAGCCTGCTGTCTTGCCGGTGGTAAGTGGACACCTGTGCAGTGGAGGGGTAGAGAGACGTTAATTGTGTCCCTTGCCAGAGGACAGAGAGAGAGAGAGAGGGACGCATCTTGGGAGATGCTGAAGAGACACAGAGAGACGGATGCACGCAGGCACAGCTGTGGAAGAAAAACAAGGAGATGCACGTGGCCATAGAGAGACACACAGAGGTAGAGAAACACAGAGTGAGAATTACACACAGAGACGTGGAGACAGACACACAGAGACGTGGAGACACACACAGACGTGGAGACACAGAGACGTGGAGACAAACACACAGAGACATGAAGACACACACAGAGACGTGGAGACACACAGAGACGTGGAGACACACACAGAGACGTGGAGACAGACACAGAGACATGAAGACACACACAGAGACGCAGAGACACACACAGAGACGTGGAGACACACAGAGACATGAAGACAGACACAGAGACGTGGAGACACACACAGAGACATGAAGACACACACAGAGACGCAGAGACACACACAGAGATGCAGAGACACACACAGAGACGCAGAGACACACACAGAGACATGAAGACACACACAGAGACATGAAGACACACACAGAGACGTGGAGACAGACGCAGAGACGCGGAGACACACAGAGACATGAAGACACACACAGAGACGCAGAGACACACACAGAGACGTGGAGACACACAGAGACATGAAGACACACACAGAGACGTGGAGACACACACAGAGACGCAGAGACACACACAGAGACATGAAGACACACACAGAGACGCAGAGACACACACAGAGACGCAGAGACACACACAGAGACGCAGAGACACACACAGAGACATGAAGACACACACAGAGACATGAAGACACACACAGAGACGTGGAGACAGACGCAGAGACGCGGAGACACACACAGAGACGTGGAGACACACACAGAGACGTGGAAACAGACACACACAGACGTGAAGACAGACGCACAGAGACAAAGGGACAGACACTTTTGGGAGCGCCGGCCTTCAGGCGGCAGTGCTGTGGACTGGAGCGTACCGCATGCGCCAACGCAGCACCGAGCGGGCAGCCCGCACGAGCCGGTTATAGCGCCCCGCCCCCTAGTGGCTGTAATGACCACACGAACCCATTACCTAGAAAACACACGAACGGGAAAACGTTCGAATCCTCACACGGGCACGCACGCGATTGCAATGCACGCTAACCGCGTCGTTGCGGTCCCGGCCTGTAGCAGTGCGCCGTGGAAGAACGATCATTTGAGGGAGGAAGCCATTGCTGCTGCTGCTGGTAGTGGAGGGTGGCAATGTTCGCTAAACTCGCAGCTGCCTTCAAAGCATTACACTAAACTTTTATTTTTTTATTTTACCCAGGTAAGGCCCACTTGAAGAACAGCAACATAGCTTTCGATTTAAAGCTTTCGTGACTGCAGGGATTCATCTTCTTGGTTCTTTCGGTAAAGTCACGTAGAATGGAAATAATAAAATAATAAAAATAAAACATAATAAAATAATTCTCACGACGTTTCGGCCACAACGCAAGCAGCCGTCCTCAGGTGAAGACCAGGTCTGTCTCCCCGACAGACGAAGAACCAAGAAGAAGAGCAACATAGCTCTTGTTCAGAAGCGACTCGCCCACAAATGATAGCTCAACGAAGTGGCTCATCATCGCGTGGACATCTAAAGCAGCCGAGTAATCTTCTTGGTTCTTTCGGGAAAGTCACGTAGAAGGGAAGTAATAAAATAATTAAAATAAAACATAATAAAATAATTCTCACGACGTTTCGGCCACAACACAAGCAGCCGTCTTCAGGTGAAGGTTCACCTTTACCGAAAGAACCAAGAAGATGAATCCCTGCAGTCACGAAAGCTTTAAATCAAAATTCAGCCTAGTAATCTTAAACGCACGTTTCGTTCAACCCTATCCCGGCCACTTCCTCCTCTATCCCGCCGACAGAAGAAAAGAAAAAACATCCCCTCTCCAGACCATTTACTCTCGCTCCGCACCAATTAAAGCTCAGTAAAAAAAAACTACACCGCTTAATGGCAAATACTAATTAATCTCGAGGCTGTTTGGGGGGTCGGGCGTTACGAGGAAGAAGAGCGTCAGGGGGATTGTGTCTCCAATATGTGCACGTGTACTCACAAAGGGAGTGTGCTTTCTGCGAGCTTTTCGTGTTTTTTTTTTATAATATTCAGCAGGACTTAGCTGTATTATACCCGCGTGCAAAGGTTGAATGGGTACACATTAATCTAAGTCTCTGTGGAGTTGAGGCTGCACGCATGTTTTCGCAAAAGGGAAGTTCAGCCGGCCAAAACTTAAAACTTTTCCTTTCGGCGATATATAAAAAATTAAGTTGCCTTTTTTTTCCCCTCTCCTTAATAACTTATTTTTTTCGTGGTGCATAGGGGTTGGTGCACTGCGCTACGAACTCAGCAGCCTAGGTTTGATTCGTAGCCACGGTCAACCTCAGTGGCAAGCGTTATCTGAATCAGTCACCGAGCCTCTTCTCGGACCACTTGACCTGAACTAATTATCTAATGCCATGTGTAAGCGTCATCACCGGGGAGACAAATAATGTTGCCAGGCATAGTGCAGGTGCACCGTAATAATAGGTGCTCGCAAACAGAACTTGCCCCAGCGGTCGAGCCAAGGCAATGCGGGGGATGGGTGTTCTTTAATGAGGATAAACCAATGACAGATGTTTCGCACACCTGTGGTATTCCGCTTATTTGAAAAACGAAGCGATGGAATTTCAAAACCACATGATTGCTGGTGCGCCCAAAATCCCACAATAATTTGCCTGAATTTCCTAAACGTGGCTGGCAACCGCGAGAATTTGCACACCGTCTCTGGAAAGCGGACAGACGGCTTGGGATGACGATGGGCGCATCGCATTTACACGCCAACCTGTGTTCCTCCCTCGATGGTAACACATGTAGTACACACTGAGACCACTTAACCATGTGCATGCCAACACCACCACCACTGCCACCACCACCGACTCTCACCACCAGTTCCATCACCACTACCTCTCACCACCACCGCCACGAGCAATACAGCTACCCACCTCCACCACCACCGCCACCGTCACCTCCCACCGTCATCGCCCACGCCCGCACCAGCCGGCCCGTGCCTGTCAATGTACGACATCCCCTCTAGTGCGCCCGCTGTGTGATGTGAAATCGCCGTGATTAATTTCTGGCTTCTGCCGCACGGTGTCCTCTACAAAGCCGCTGCAGACAGGTGACGCGTGACGGATGTGGCGAAAGTCAAAAGGGATGGCTTCAAAGCGTCGTTGGATCTCACGTCTCCTGATGTTAAACACGTTCGGGAGACAGGTGTGCGATTAAAAAAAAACCTTAGCTCTCCAACATCACTCTCCAACATCGCTGCCGTGTCTCCGCTTCGTCCCCGCTCGTTGCCCACCTCCGCTCCTCCCTCGTCCCGCTGCCACCCCGGTTTACGTGGCAATTTGTTCGCGACGAAACGTTTGCGCGCGTGCAGGCGCAGGGCGAAACACCTACTTGCTCTTGGCATGTTTGAAGAATTGTCTTGGTTTCGGGCTCACGGTTTGATTCAACGATAAATCATTTTTCGTCGTCTGGTTCACACAGTTTGCTTTCTCTGTTACTCTTCATCGCATTCGTATTGTCTGCGGTGTCTTTCAACTCCGTCCTGTCTGTTTTTTTCTCACGTTTCCTCTCGCCTGTATGCTTTCATCTGTTCTGCCGGTCCCATTCGTACCATTGGCCAGCTTTGTGCTGTCCATCTTGTTTCAGTTCTAATTAATTACTTTTCAATCTTGATTTTAAAGTGCATAGCCCCGATAGCTTCCTAATTTCGGAAGGAAGAACGTTCCAGACGGCCGCAGAAGCGCGGTGACAACCGCCTTTGTTCCACGGCCAAAAGCCGCCACTACAAGGACGACCAGAATCCGCGTGACGGGTTACCCTCCTTGACGAGCCCAGCAGCGAGGTATTGTGGTTCACTTGTGGCAAGCAGAGTGCAATGATTGCGACCACGTTATAATGTATTCTTTCGGCAACCGGGAGCCAAGTCAATATGACCTCTTGAACCATTAGCCGAGTGGAACAAAAAAAATCTGGTGTCAACTTTGCCATAAATCGACAATATGCTCATGACACGCGTTACTCAGCGCTCGTCGCCGTGCTCGTCAAAACCCGACTTTCCCCGAAGAACAGACGAAGCCTTTCGTGTCGGCGCAGCAGCTTTTGCTAGACCGTAGTTCGCCAGCAAAGGCTAAGGCTGCCGCTCGAATACGGCGCGGACATCGACAGGCCGCTCGCGTGGGACCCGTCGGTAAGATCCTGAAGGTTGCGGCGGTGATAGCGGTGATGGCGGTGATGGCCGTGATGGCGGTGACGGTTCGCGTATCAGCGTGCTTCGCGGGCAATGCGTGTTTTTATTTTTTATAGGAAAACGAACTGGAGCTGCTTTATTCTGCTGGGAATGTCACCGTGACGGGTGATTATATATATTATTTTTAAGCAGGTAAGGCTCGTAGCTCTTTTTAGGAAGCGACCTGGTCACAAATGGATAGCTCAACAAAGTGGCTTATCACGTGGAAATTAATGGCAGCCAAATACTCTAAAACGCACGTTGATTCTAAACGTGGAGGGAAAAACTGGAAGACCCGGACTCAAATCCACACGACCACGGAGAGCACATGCAAACTCCAAATATACAGAGATCAGGGTCGGGATCGAACTCACGAACCGCCTGCATACCAGGCGAGGGAGTTCTCTTCCCACCGCAGCGTGATGCAATCACACCGAGAGAAACCAGGGTGCTGTTAATTGAACAGCGTGAGAGAATGAGAAATTTTATTCCTCGGTTCCCAATACTCGATTTACCTTTTGTCCCCGGAATTGTGTCTGATCTTAATTGCGTCGTTTTCCCGATTTGAAAAAACAAAACGTATATAGCAGTAAATGGAACGCCGTGTAAGGCTTTTTTTTAAATGGGCACTAACAGTGAAATATACTCGGAATAAAAAGATAATATTAACGGATGAGAAATGTTTAAAAGTAATTATTTTTAAAGGTTAGCGACTTCTAAATCGCGGGTTTTATGAGTAAATATTTAAATTGTCTCCCCGTTCACACCTATTTGCAATTAAACGAACGTGTCAAATCACCTAATTATATAACGCATTTTTAAGTTTTAGTGCCCTTAATGTAAACCAGCGGCTTACTCCGAGCTTAAGCAAAGACAGCCTCCTCTCCTCACATAAAAATGCAAATTACTTTCCCTTATTTCTGCGATCGAGTCAGTCTTGCTTACGGTACATTTCCTCAGGATTGCTTTCGCCTGAGCTTGGGGCTTTTCTTCTTCTTTGCTTTGCTTTGCGGCAGACTTCCACTGCATGCCCAGGTACGAGGAGCATTGATCCTTGCAGTCACAGCCACCTGGGTTCGACTCCTGTTTGAGCCCCTGCAGATTTGGGGAATTGAGCAGGAAACGATTCCCTGGAGCGAGGACGAGAGGTGATGCGATGGGAACTTCTCGTTGGCAAATTTGCTCCATAAGAGAACGAGAAAAAAAACGTTTAATTTGTGCCTCGGCACCTACAGTGAGGGAAAAAAGTATTTGATCCCCTGCTGATTTTGTACGTTTGCCCACTGACGAAGAAATGATCAGTCTATAATTTTAATGGTAGGTTTATTTGAACAGTGAGAGACAGAATAACAACAACAAAATCCAGAAAAACGCATGTCAAAAATGTTATAAATTGATTTGCATTTTAATGAGGGAAATAAGTATTTGACCCCCTCTCAATCAGAAAGATTTCTGGCTCCCAGGTGTCTTTTATACAGGTAACGAGCTGAGATTAGGAGCACACTCTTAAAGGGAGTGCTCCTAATCTCAGCTTTGTCACTGTTCAAATAAACCTACCATTTAAATTATAGACTGATCATTTCTTTGTCAGTGGGCAAACGTACAAAATCAGCAGGGGATCAAATACTTTTTTCCTTCACTGTACCTCCACGACCTGTTAGCAGGCAAGAGAGTTCCGTGTTGAGAGTTTGGCCTGGAGCGTTCAGCTAGAGCGCCAAGGACAGGGAGTTCTGGCCAAGGAACCTGGGATAGAGGGTTCAGACCGGAGAGTCTTGGCTGGAGAGTTTAGGTTGGGCAGCCGCCGGGAAGGTGTCACGCTCAGGCACGAGGGAGTTCGGCTCCAGGGACGCCCTCGGCCCCATCACCGGGGGCGTTCTGCACGGCCGCGCGCGCCGGCTCGGCAAACGAGTGGCGGCGCTCGTTAAGCCGGTGCCCGCCCGAGCGGCGAATTGCCCGGGGAGGGAAAAAAGGAAAAACTCTAGACTCACCGCGTGAACGAAGGCTGCATTACGGTGGCTAACGCGCTCCATTCCTCACACGCTTAAGCCAAGATCGTAACCATTTTACGAAAACGCACTTTGAGCACTACATTACGTTTCACGAGGTGGTGGGTCAGCAGTTCTAAAGTAGCAACAACAACAGCGGCGGCAACAAAAAACAACTTAATCCTTTTTTTTCTTCTGTGCGACCGCCGCTTGTTGCTGAAAATAAATGTTTCACGGCACACTAATTTGCGTGCGTGTGTGCGCGCGTGCGCGCGTGTGTGCGTGCGTGCGTGCGTGCGTGCGCGCGTGTGTGCGTGCGTGCGTGCGTGCGCGCGTGTGTGCGTGCGTGCGTGCATCGCGGCTCGGAGCAGAAGCGCGGCTAATGCTGCCGGCGGCTGCGGTTGGCGGCGCAAATACGGACAGGTCTTTTTTTTTTTCGCCACGCGTGTGTGGATTTCTCGCTAAATGTGGCCTCATTGCGCTCCAATTACACTCTGTCACTTGGCATAATCACATGCTGGCCACTGGAGACAAAACAGAATTTCCCCCCCCCCCCTCCAACCCCTCTCTCCCGTTGCATGCGATATGAGGATGTCGATTGAATTCACATTAATTTAGCATCCCGTGAAAACATAATCTAATTGTCAAGCGGCGGCTTGGGGGAGCGCCATGCGTCTGGGATGTGAGCTAGCATGTGTGTGTGTGTGCTGCTCTTGTGGGGAGAGTGCTCGTGTAGCGGTTCGCGAACTGCACTGCAAACCCGGCGACCCGAGTTCGATTCCCGCTCACGGCCAACACCAGTGACGATTATCTAAATCGGTCCTGGGACCTCCCCTAGCTTAACTCGGCCTCTAATGAGTTCCCGGTGCGATGTGTATACATCGCCACTGGGGAGACAAAGGTGGCCGGGCGCGGTGCTGGCCACCCACCCCCCCTCGTGTGCCGTTCCAGCCTTAATAGGTGCTACTCGCTGAACAGCACTTGCCCCAACAGTCTGTTAAGGCTACACGGGGGATCTTCGTCTTTGCTGCTCCTGCCAAGCCCTGGGAACTCTGGATCAGCCCAATCCCGAACAGAACGCACTCAACCCCAACCTCTGCCGTCGCGGTCCAAATCCTCGCGCTCGCCAACGTGAAGTGCGACGCAGTCCTCTCGACCGTGCTCTTGATTCCAAGCCTCTCAACTCTTAACATCATTCAATCGTCTCAACTCCTACCCCACTCAACCTTAACCCTGCATTTAAACACTAACCCCGACCCAATCTTGTTTTAACTGCCAAAACAGCTGACCATGACCCTCTCCTCCGGATCCAGACACTCTGATGAGGCTAACCCTGCTCTTCCAACCATAACCGTACTCTCTTAACCATAACCCCGACAGCGCTATCCTACTGGACACCTGTGAGCCTACTGGACATGTGAAAGAGAGCCTCGCAGCTCGTCGGATTCCTCCAGTCTAAATAAAGATCCCGATTCTCAATCTACCCATTTAACTCCAATCCTCCCCTCCCAACCGTAACCTCTGACCTCCTGCTGACCCCCTCAAACCCTAACCCCGAACCCTCTCACCGCCTTGGTTTGCTCACGATCTTCACCTTGCTCCAGAAGTTGATCTAGAAACTTCCCAAAGTCGGGGGCGTGGCGATGGGTGGCAGTCGTGAAACTTTTTAAATAGGGTACCCTACATTAATAAATGTTATTCAAACATTCCGTGTATTTTTTTCTGATAAATGTCAATAAAATGCAATGTGTTTCTGGACCTCGGAGTGGGCTGGGTGGAGGAGGGATGGGGGGGGGGCAATGCCCTTGTCATTGCCCACCACTTGGATCCACCACTGCCTTGCTCCCCCCTCCCCTCGCTCCCCCCTCCCCTCGCTCCCCCACGCCCGTGCGGCGTCACGGCGAGGTAGCGCGTCCCGCCAGGCCGCTCTCTCTCCATTGGGGGGTGGCGGTCACGGTGGTGGTGAGTGGGTGGGGGAGGTGCTACCTTACGTGGCCACTGCCAGCGTGAGACCCATCATCGGCCGTGTCCCGAGTGCACGCGACAAGCCCCGAGCGGGCGAGAGGGGGGTGCGATTTAGCCCCTCCCCCCGGCGGTTGCCCTCTTTCATGCGTGGCCGGGTCGCGAGGTGGGCGTACGATTTGGACCGAGAAAAATGTCTTCTCCTGTTTTCATTCTCTCGCTTGATTTTGCGTGGTATTCTTTTTTTGTTTCAGGTCGAGTTCGTAATGTACAGTGTCTTGAACTATTTTTTAAGCCATAGGTAAGCCAATTGTGCTTACGATGGAGGAGTATTTCCTTTATTTCTGCTCTCTACAGTTGATAATTTTCCAGCTAAATAATTGGAAATAAATATTTTAATTATTATGGACACGTGTGTTATTTATTCGGTAAAGTTATTCAATAGGTGTTCGAATGGGGTCCGCCGAGATAGGACTACACTGGGCTGTGCTTTGCTAGCTTAGCCTAGCGCGAGTTGGGCTGAGTTCAGCAAGCCGATGCTAGACAAGTCTCGCCTGCGCTAGGCGAGATGGGAAAGAGTTCGTGCTCGGCTATGCTAAGCCGGGCTGGGTGGGAACGGTTATATTGAGATGAATTACTTTGGACCTTGCTGGGGTAGGCTACGCTGTGCGAGGCTGAGTTAGGAAGGGAAAACCTCGGCTAGACGAATCTCTCGTCACTGGCCTGTGCGAGATGGGACAGAGTTGGACTGAGCTCGCCTAAGCTAAATTGGGCTCGCCTATGCTCGGCTGTACCACGCTGGGCTGCTTGGTTGCAAGCCGTGTTTGGGATTGTGAAACCTCAAGCCGGCATGCACAATTGCTCATCGTTCGATGGGCCAACGACACCGTCCCATCGCTGCCGCTTCCTTGACTGGCAAACGTGCCCCGAGGATTGTCGGGGGCATGGGGGCTTCGGCGGCGGCGTTGGGAGTAGGATGAGGGAACGGCACAGGGAATGGAGAAGGGAGGGCTCGGAGAGTCCCGGGGGGAGAGGCTGGCGTGGACCTGTTGGGGCGCGGAGCGGAGGGAGGGGAGTTTGTATCGTGCCGTTGTTTCCGCAGCCCCTTGGCGCCTGTCGCCCGCTTGGCGCTCGTTTGATGTCCGAGAGTCGCTCTCGTCACCAGCCGCTCCCTATTGATCATGGCCGAGAGCGCTTGGAGAATTAACGGCCGTCGTCCCTGTCACCAGGAAAAAACAAAAGGACAGGGCAGCGGGGAACGGGGTGGGGGGGTAAGAGACAGAGGGCGAGCGCAGAACACAGAGCGAACAATGAGGACGTGGCAGAGCGAGGTACAGAGAGACACGAGGACGAGGAGAGACATGGGTGCAGACAGTACGGGCAGATAGACATCAGGGTTAGGAGGTACCTGAAGTAGCGGTCGGAGAAGCATCGACAAAGAGAGATTGAAATTGGGAGATAAGTTGTTAAAGAAGAGAGCAGTTCTCCGATGTATTTCCAGGTTGTGCCACGCGTTACATCCGCCACTTGGCTCCAGGTGCCGAGAAGCTTCGTTGGGGGAACACTATTCGGTGGATGAAGGACGCCGAAGAGCGCGCGGCGCAAACCAGAACAACACATCGGAGGATGAACGCCAAGTGCTAAGAGAGAGACGTCATCAGTGGAGGGAAATGCTGGGTGACGGGGAATGGAGAGGGCGAGAACGTCGACACGAATCGGAGAGCAAAGTGTCCGGTGAAGCGGAAACGGTGCAGAAGATAAAGGATTGACGGAGCCGGGGAGATTGAGCCATGCCATTGATCGCGAGAGGCTTTGTTTCAGGCCCTCTTGTGCCCTTTGAATAGGTCACCTCACCTTTAATGATCCTCTCAGCCGCACCGCGCGTAAATATGGTCCTGCAAAGCGGAATTAATCATTCACCGGTGAAGTTTCGGCAACTTTCGAGCGCTATCCCATTTCATGCTGTCACGTACATTGATTAAAAAAAAAGAGTCTGGGCAAGGTCCACTTTCTCTTTTCACGTTCTTTTCTGAAGTTAAAACTCGCCGCGCCTAAGTGTCAACACGCGAGATAGAGGATGCATCAAAAATGCATCCCGACTATTATAATAGCCAAAGCCTACCAGAACTTTACAGAAGCCTTCCCAGAGCTGTTATGCGTGAGACTTTGGAATACATTACGGCCTCTATCTGTAATTAGATTTTTTTTTTGCTTGAATCCGTGCACTGTTGAGGGCGTCAAAGCCACTTGGGAGTTTTTTCGGGTTTTTTTGTTTCCTCTTCAAGGCTTTAAGGATATTGGAAAACTGTTTGCTCTTGTCGAAACGGTCTGGCTATGAGCCTGAAATGCGTCCTCCCGGGGTGTCTGAGGAGGGGAGGGGCTGGGTCGGAGATTGGGGGACGTTAAGCACAAAGTCCTCCAGGCTCCGTTAAAGTTTGACTGTCCCCCCCCCTCCAGCCACCAGCCCCCCCCCCCAGCCACCAGCCCCCCCTCCCCAGCCACTAGCCCCCCCCCCCCGGCCACCAGCCCCCCCAGCCACCAGCCACCAGCCCCCCCCGGCCACCAGCCCCCCCAGCCACCATCCCCCCCCCCAGCCATCAGTCCCCCTCTCCAGCCACCAGCCCCCCCCTCCAGCCACCAGCCCCCCCACCAGCCCCCCCCCCCAGCCACCAGCCCCCCCCCCAGCCATCAGTCCCCCTCTCCAGCCACCAGCCCCCCCCCTCCAGCCACCAGCCCCCCCCGGCTACCAGCCCCCCCAGCCCCCCCACCAGCCCCCCCCCCCAGCCAAATAGCCCCCCCCCCAGCCACCAGCCCCCCCCTCCAGCCACCAGCCCCCCCAGCCCCCAAGGTCGGATGAAGGTTCTTGTAGGCCCCAGGCACTTCTGTTTCGTAGGCCTCTACAGTTGGTGCTGCTGTTGCTGCTGCTGCCCCACGTCACGACTGCTCCCGCCGCTGTCACTCCGCTTGTTTCACGCGGCACTTGGTCCAGCCGCTGGGCAGATGTCGTGACTGCCGAGAGCGTTCATTGTGTCGTCCGTGCCCTCACTCGATGGGCAGCGCGCTGTGCGCCGCAGACAAGCAGATTTAATTTGAAATTGTTAAAAAAAAGGTGCGCCTAAAAAATATTTTAAGCGAGAAAATAAATGTTTTTTTTTTAGTATGATTATATATCATATCGGATTACGCAGCTTCAAAAGGATGACGTTCATTTTCATCGATAACAATGTCAGTGTTGTGAGAGGACGACCGCATGCCGAGCACCACTTTAATTTCAGCTTGAAGATGTTTGAATCTTATTATAGGTGTTGTATTCCTCATTCACAACGAGTCATCGACTTGTTACCACTGCAAAGAAATTGCATCGAGCAGCCATATAAATTTATTCAAGAAGATATCTCGGTTACATTTTGTGTCGTACAAAAAAAAAACATGGTCAGATTTTGTCTGCGTGGGCCCTAGGCACAGTGCCTGATAATACGGCCCTGCACCCCCCCACCAACCCTCTACCCCCCCAGAAACCCTCTACCCCCCCACCAACCCTAGCCCCCACCCACCCTCTACCCCCCCCCCCCCGTCTCCAGCCGTTTGACATCCAGGGTGGCTTGAAAGGAGACTGCAAGAAAGCCTCATCGTAGACGGTACAAATGTAAAAAAAACTCGACAATGACCCATTGTCTTGGCTGTTGCCCGAACGATTACCTGAAAAGTAATTCCATGTATATATCTCTCTGTTGTAGACAAAATAACAACGCCAGCGATGAATATTTGTGAATTCCGAATCCAAATGCTGATGCGTTATTACAAGGGTCGATCGACTCGCATTGGGGAACTAATCATTGCGCGCGCCATTCTTGGATGCCTCTTATCCCAGCGGCTCGGAGGAAAAATGTTTTACGCGCGCACTCGCGCGCGCGCAGACCACGTGGATGCTGTCCGGCACGCGTTTGCCACTGGCAGGGTTTGATACGCAGTGCAGGAGGTGAACCCGGTAGCTGTCAAGGCAAATCAGGGTTTGCAATTTGCAAATCCCCCTCTTTGCTCTCATGTGTGCCTCAAAGTTTTTGGACAACCCTTTGATCAGTTTGCCTGAATTTTCAATAGGGTAAGCCCCTAACAGCAACATAAGTTTACACTGAAATCTAATTCATATTCCATCATCTGTATGAGTGTTATTGTGCCACCACCCCACCATCGCCCCCACAGCGCTAATACATTAACATTCCAAACCTTACTTAGACGGCATTACGAACGTTACTTATTGGACTGCTGCGTCCGCCCGCACTGCAATTCGCGCGGCTTGGCGCTTGGCACCCGCCAGGACCAGAGCCCCCCGCGTTCTCGGGAAAGGCGATTTGCCGCCTCGTCTCTCGGCGCTCGCCGAACGGAGAGACGGCGATCCGGTCGCCGAGAGGCGGCGGCTAATTGCGCGTGGCCCGTGACTAAAATCTCGGCACGAAAAGTTCCGCGCCGAAAGCCAAAAAGGCAACGCAACGCACGGGACAGCGTGAATTAAATAAAGAGCAAGCACAAAGGCGGGCGCACGCAGGAGGCATTTGTTTTTTTCCGCTCGGCGTATCTCAGCAGATGCCTTCTCGCAGTGTCGAAGGCGACGGAGCGATGGTGCAAGCGGCGAGAGCGGCAACGTCGCTCCGCGATCGCCCGATAAGTGACTCTCGCTCGGTGATCGGCGGCAGCGTCATGTTGAGCAGAAGTAATGTTTTTATTATTATTGCTATTAATCATTCA
Source organism: Lampetra fluviatilis (assembly GCF_964198595.1). Taxonomy (NCBI): domain Eukaryota; kingdom Metazoa; phylum Chordata; class Hyperoartia; order Petromyzontiformes; family Petromyzontidae; genus Lampetra; species Lampetra fluviatilis. Next base: position 9,205,173 of record NC_136293.1, read on the forward strand.
TTTTGTTTTTATCATCATTATTATTTTATACGTATAAATTTGATTTTTTTTTTCCCCCCCTTTCCACTTTCTGGCAATGCACTCAATTTTAAAGATTGCTTCCTTCTTCGGCCATAAATCACCATAATTACGTGCGGGAGCAGTAATGGGATTTGGCAAAACCCGCATGGATGCAGCAATACATTTTCATTATTTGTTGGGGAGACTTTGCCACATTTGTTTCCTGTCTAATTGTGTTTCGGGCCGGACCCACGGCTCGGCACATTTGTCAAACCCTTCTGGATCCTTTGCCTTCACGGCACGCGGTGTCAGTGCCTGCGGGACGGCTGATTGCTAAACGGAACTTTAAGAGTCGCCGATTCCTCCCGGCTCGCCTAATTCGCCTCGGTGATTCTGGGATATTTCTCGCCCGTCAGAAAATATTTGACTCCGCTGCTGGGAATTCTCTCTGGACCCCCCCCCTCCCCCTGATTGTCCGTAACGCGAGTTCCCTCCCCCAGTTTAAATGCAATTTCAAAGCCAAGTTCTTCACGTTTTGCCTGCGGGCAATCGCTCACCCACCTTACCTGCTGCCTTCTCATTTCATCTCCCTGTGACAGTCCGAACTCACCCGAATCGCCGCTTTTTAGCTTTTGTTCTACACGGAGTTCGATGAGGGCACAGCCCTGCAATTGCTTACTCATGCCACTGCTGGCAGAAGACGCCTCCATGATAGACAGTCGTAGAGAGAAGACCTGCGGAGGATATTTGGCCGACTGTTTCATGCTGGTAGATATCTTGGACCCTCTACCCTACCATACGTGACCTGCTGAACCAAATTAATAACATTGCTTATTGTCAATCTACTTTGTATATGCAAATGCAGCGTGTTGAGAAGTGTATTTAGTGTTTAATTTGAGAGGGCTGCTGTGTCTTGTGGGGGTCACAACTCTCACTGCTCAAGTTTTTGTTCTTTTATTTTGATGTTTAAAATGCTTGCCCCGCACAGCCTCCTGAGCTGCTTACTGTAATTACTTGTTAAATACTTTAGCATTATTACTACTACCACAATCGTGGAGAGTGGTGCGGGATTGGTTCATGCGCTACGTAACCACTGATGCCAGAACCGGCCCTGGGCTGCTTCCTTCACCAATGTGAACTTGACCAGCAACGTTCAAGTATGGTCAAACTGTCCCGTTCACCAGCCGCGCGTGGGAAGGCCTTCATCCTAGAGTGGATTGACAAAGGGTTGCAAATCAGCCAATAATAAATCAAATGTGCAGCACTGAAGTTATGACATTTAAAAAATGTATATAATGATCATTATTATTATAAAATGTGCTGAAAGCTCACTGGTTAAAAGAATTTGAGGTATTTATTGAGGAATGAGATGGCTGGAGAAGCGTTTCCCACGAAACAAGATGTACCATCTCGCTTCAGCTCACTTGGCGTTGACTAATTGTCCTCCGAGTAATAGGATCACCGCAGAGACGGAGCGATGAGATCGGTTCCTGTGCAGGGAGCGAGGTTGCTGGCAAGCTCGCCCGCGACGGACGGCGAGAGTGTGGGGGAGACCTTCATCCAGCAGTGGATAGACAACGGCTGTTGCCGTCGAAGATCACAGATTGTGATCGTGATTGAGGGGTCTAATTGTGCCGCAGACTTTTTGCAGCAAAGTTAATTGCGACAATAGCTTCAAATGGGTTCGTATGGGTAGCCCCGGATAACAACTGTCGTCAACTTGCTCCATTTTTCTTCACGCAGTTGACCACGTGATCGCCACGCGACGCTCGCGTCCCTCAAACGTTCGCACCGACAACACGATTAGTTCTGTACGCGACGCCCCTTCTCCGGCTGTGCCCCCGCGGAGTGCGCCGTGCATCTTTGCACGTTTTAACACGGATATTTACTTTTGAAAACAACAAAAAAGGCGAGCGTCCGATCAGCAAACCGTAGTGTTTGGGGGCTCGGGGGGTTGGGGGGGTCAAGACTCGTCGTGAAATAAATAAATATATGGCCAAAGCTCACAAACAGCGGCGGATTCTCGCTTGAGATATTCGGAGCCGAGCGGGCAGAGGGCAGCGTCGTCGCTCGATCCATCACAGCGACGACGCCTCTCGGTGGCCGCCCCGGGGGGGGGGGGGGGGGCCTCCCACCGCGTCGCAAAGCGCTCCCCGGTTATCGGGGTGATTCCGAGCGCTAACGAGATTGCTCCCGGGGTTAATGAGGCCGCGGTAACCCTTAGTCAACAGTTTCCACGTCCCTCTTTTGTTTCCGCACGTTTTGTCTTTCACGTTTAGTTCTTTTCACGTGCCGAGCACGTTTCGTTTTTCGTAATTAGGGTGACAGTCCCGGCAGTAAGCCGCTTCTTGTTTTCGCAAATATTTTGTGGGAGATTAGTTCGCCAGTGTCCACTTAAATAGGACCGACGTTTGCAGGGCTGGGAGGGGGGGAGGGGGTTCCTTTTCTTTCCCCACCGTACGGTGCCCATTTAACAGCCTCAATTCGATCTCGAAACCCCCAATCGCGTTTCACCTCACCGGCATATCTTCGGGTAATTTAAATAGCGCTTCTGTTTCACGCCATTAGTACGCCCTGCAATGCTAACACTGCGGTAATTACATTGGCGTTTTGCGCAAAGGGAGACCACTGAGGCTGCTCCGGTCTGAAATCAAGTCGGAGAGGAGCAATGGGTTTAACCTCTCTGTGCTGGGCTTTTAACGTCACCCACACACGCGCGCCCGTGGTGGTGGGCTTTCTGTCGGCTTCTCCGCTTTCTTCCCACGCGAAGCAAAAGCCCTCGTGAACGACAATGGACAAAGAGGTCGATGTGGCAGGACCCTCCTGCGAAGAAGTCCGGAGACTCAGCAAGGTTTTGGGTAAATCACTGGCATTGTTACGTTGTATTATAATATTTAACTTTTTTCGTGTCAAACTGGGTGGCGCTATTGTGGAGTGCGTGTGGCTCGGAAGGTTGCAAGTTCAAATCCCACTAGGGAGTTGACTCATTATTTTATAACTCATTATTTTAAAGCCCATTATCCCTCCGAGGTCTAGTAAGTGAGTTCCACTTAATCAGTAGGTCAACAGCGGTTGCGCTCTGGAAAATGTAACCCCTGATAGAGAAACGTAGGAGAGAGCACTGGGTAGGAGAGAGAGGCTGTTGATGTTGTAAGGTTGAGACGAAATGGCATTCGTAAGCAAAAAGTTAGGAAATGAATCGGGGCACTCCGATGTGCCCGTCGGGCTGTACCGCTCGTTCATTCGGCACGCTTTCCGACGTTTCACTCCACGCGCTGGGAGCTTATTCAGGAGCAAAGTGAGCTTTCTAGCGGCTCCCAGACACGTGAACTGAATTCACTCGGCGAGGAGCGAACTGCCGAGCGTTGTGCGCTACAATGGCGGCGGCGGCGACGACGACGACGAGGCGCGGTGCAGCGTGGCTCGCCCGCGCGACAAAACCCACGCAGGCCGGGTAATGAAGTAGGCCGTCTTTTGTTGCCTTCAGAGGGAGGCCACCTGCTGCCGCTCGGGCGAGCGTTGCGCGCGCGGTCCGATCGATGGCGCGCGCCGATGGCCACGCGCATTGAGCGAGCCGTGCGGCGGTGACATCGTTTGCATCGCGTGATTATTATTTTTTTCCCGCGAAAAGTTCCGAAGGCACGGAGGCAACAAAAGGCGAAGTTTGAAAAGCAATTTCCGCGAGGAAACCGCCGACAAAAAACGCGACGTGTGAGGAAAATACAAAATGTTCGCGAATAAAATTATTGCTCTTGTTACGGTCTCGCCTTAGAGAGTCGTGGGGGTGCTAGCGTGGGGTTGGGGGGGGAGGCGGCGACTAGGGGGAAGGAAAGCCTTTACATGTGTAAAATGGAAATGGATTGGAAGCGAGTTCAGTTTGTTTAAGAATCCGTCGGTGTGCACTTAATTTCTCGGTGGAGATATTAATCGTGCGGAGTTAATGTGCACGCGGGTAATCGTTACGGGCGCGACGAAGCGTGTGTGCTGCCGCCGAAGTGGAGGATCTCACTGATTTATATATTTATTAATATATTTCTGCCCCCGTGGCCCCGGTCGCACTCGCCCGGGCCGGCTCGTCGCGGGCAACACCGGAGCAGCACTGCACGGTGGCGTAGTAGCAGCGGGGCAACTCGGCAAACTGTCGCGCTCTACTTCTGCGCTCCCACACATTTGCTGCCCAAGCCTTCACCAGTCCCCGTGCGACGGGTTGGCCAAGGCATATCCCCCGCGCCGTGCGGGTTCTGGGGTCAAACATCCCCGACGACCCGCACGGCACATGGAGACGAGGGACTGCGCACCCGCTCACACGCGCACGGACAGGGAGAGCCGTCGTGTTCGATGAGGGCTCATTGAGGTGTGGGGCAGTGGCGCACGGTGGGGGGCGCGCACGGCCGCAATGAACTTGGTTCGCTCGAGTTCAATTCCCGGTCACGGCTAAACCGTCTGTGGCGAGTGGCATGCGAACCGGACGTGGGGTACCCCCGTTCGCCCGAGCCACGCTTGACCGGTGTGGTGAAGTATGGTCGAATGTATCAGCACGGTTGACACGGCATGGTAGACAGATCTTCATTCAGCAGTGGCTTGACGAAGGGCCGTAAGTTATTATTTTTAGAAGCTGATTCAGGTGATGTTTATACATTTTTCAAAAAGGACCAGAGGTAAACGTATGCAAAGCACGAGCAATCATTTGCGATGAATCGTGTTGGGATGGGAAGCAATTTGCAACAACAATAAAGGGAAGCAATTTGCAACAACAATAAACAATAAAAAGCTTTAGCCTTGTGCCCAACATCAATTTGCAATTGACGATAGCTTAAATTCACAAGTAATTACAATTCTTGAGAACAAACACGTGTTAATGTTCCTGTACATTCTACGCTGGATTTTTTTCCTTCACTGACAAATCATTCCACGTGTGTTTACGTTTTTAAAAAAACTCAACATAAGCAAACAAGGCAATTTTTTACTCGATGACACGAAAAATACCATTAGTAATTATTATTATGATTATTAATCAATAATAATGGCACCCGGCCTCACACGAGGCATCCTTTACGTCTGACGGGAAAACAATTGACGCCTCTCGCTGCCCGTAGCGAAATCTCTGCCACTACGCACGCAACGATCACCACAACGATCACAACAACGATCACAACAACGATCACAACAACGATCACAACAACGATCACCACAACGATCACCACAACGATCACCACAACGATCACGACAACGATCACGACAACGATCACGACAACGATCACGACAACGATCACCACAACGATCACAACAACGATCACAACAACGATCACAACAACGATCACCACAACGATCACCACAACGATCACAACAACGATCACCGCGCTCCCAACGATCGTCGTTCAGCGTTCAAATCCAGTGGTCACCTTCAATTAGCACGGTTGGCTACGTATGGCGCGAAAGAAGTTCAGCATGCGTGCATACGCACTTTATTGCGGCGCGCGTGTGATAACCACGGTAATACCGCGCACCGTCTGCTTCGCTCACAAGTTTGCCATTTTCCAAATCACTTATTTTGGACCCTACACAAAAACATCCTGATGATGAAAATGTCGTTGCAAATCACTCTATTGGGATTACACATAACGCAACATCGCCCCCCCCCCCCACAGCAAAAGCTTGGCAAGACCCGCCTGAAAATAATTTGAGACTCGGTGCAGCTCTCCTAGGTAAACAAGCGTGCTAATGATCACACCCCAAAAGCCGCAGGCCACTCCTGCAAATGAGACTCATCAAAATAAACTCAACAACACCTACAATGAAATTCCGATGTGTTTCCGGTTTGTATCGGCGTGTTGTTCGCCGTGATGTCCGACGTTTTCGGTGCACGTTCAGGGAGCTTCTTCAGGAACTTAGTCGAAGCTGCTTCAGGAACCTCTTCAGAAGGCACGCAGCGTGTGTGCGGAGCAAAACGTCGGACAGCGCGTGGAAACGACACGCGGCGCTGCCCGAACACGCGTCGGAGAGCCGTGCGGCTCGATGCTCTTCCGTCGCCAGTTGTTCCGTCGATCGCGCTCGATGCTATTCTGTCACCAGGGCCGTAAGTAAATAAAAAAAGCTTCCAATCGCAGGGGTGTCGCCGGTTGAAGGTTGCCAGTGAGCCCGGAATCTCAGTCGTCATAATATTGAATTCAATGAATGAATAAATTAGATTCTGTTGTTGATTTTTTTTGTTCCCCCCCCCACCACACCAAATTATACGGTATTTCGATTGTGCTGTCGGTGCAATTTCACGAGTCGAAGGAAGGTGTTTGTGCTCGTAAGATCTGCAGCAGAGGTCGCAAACGGGTTTTGATTCCTTACCCGTACCCGGCCGCACCAGGGTCGCAAACGGGTACCCGTACCCGTACCCGGCCGTACCCGTACCCTACCCGTACCCGGCCGGGTACGGGTAGGGTACGGGTATCGGGTACCTGATTGCAACCTCTGGGATGAAGCCATGTTGCAGGCGCGGGTGGGTTGATTCTAGGAACTTGAATTGTGAGAAGAGACAAGACGTTGGGAAATGAGTGACAAACGGTGACTCACCAGTGACTCACGGTCTACCCGTACCCGGCCGCACCAGGGTCGCAAACGGGTACCCGTACCCGGCCGGGTACGGGTAGCCGGGTATCGGGTAGAGTACGGGTATCGGTTACCCGGTTGCGACCTCTGATCTGCAGCGAGCGGTGCATCATGCCGTGTCAGGCAAGGGCAGCCCCGAGAAGGATGGCGTTTGCAGAACTACTTGTGAAACCCCTTCCACGAAGTCTTCTTCATCAGCCAAGTCACGGGTTAGAAGCGGTGTGCCTATGTACGTCTCTCTCTCTATGTATCTCTGTGATATCTGTCTCTACTTATATGTCTGTCTATATGTCTCTGGTTCTGTGTTTTATCTCTCTCTCAAATTTAGCATTCTCAGGAAGAACGTAATCAACCAGGTAGGGTGTTGACTGTTATGTTAACCGACTCTCTGTTGTATTACGTTACATTTCTAAGTATACTAGATTTGTGTTTCTATTTCATTTATACCTGATGACGATTGCTTGTGTTGCAATCGAAACGTCGTATGCTAGTATTTTATTTATTATTTTCTCTTTATACGTGACTTTACCGAAAGAACCAAAGAGTCATTCCTGCAGTCACGAAAGCTCCAAATTAGGTTAGAAACGGTCCTCTGAGTCAAGCCCCCTTCAGTCAAAGGGGGGTCTTTGCGTGGTGAAGTGACAAGCCGAATGGACGCGTGGCAGCAGAGTTTGTAATTGTTGCTCTGGCTACTTACTGCAACTAAATTAATGTGAGTCTTGCGGAGCACCCAGCATATGGTTACCAATCTAATATAAATGAGAGTCTGTGAGCGTCCGCAAAAAAAAAAGTATCAAATAAAATTACCTAACCTGGCAGCCTCTCCCCACGTGTTATCCGATGAGTTTAGCAGGCGTATAATGATTCGCTGTCCCTGGGGGTTCACAATTTGGGCTTTGTGATTTCGTTTGAGAATCGATTTCTTTGTTTTGTTTTTGTATAAAATCTCGTCTGTTCTGTTTCATTCGTTCCCACAGCCTAAATGTACTACCAGCGTACGCCGCACATGCCGTTTGCGTTAATTGAAAGCAATCATCCCCTACGTGCCAGATTTATTTCACGCATGTATCGAAATCATGAGATACAACTTTTATTCTTTAAAGTTATCTGTCTAGTAGGGGTGTAACGATGCGCATGAACGATAGTAAAAAAAAGATGAATTTGTAATGTGCGCATATTTCAATATAGTCAGACCATTTCTTTGATAGAGAATTCAGCGGGGCAGAGCCAGACTTTAAAGTCTCGTATGCCATCCCGAACAGGCGATAGCCCGAACGGTGGAGTAACTTCAAGTTCAAGTTCATTTATTAGGTATAGCCCTGTGAGCCATTCGGCTCTTGAATCGGGTGCAACCGCAACAAACAAAAAACAAAAACATGAAAAAAACATCTTAAAGTGACTATGTGACTGAGTGCAAACAGTAAAATATTGCAGAAAAAGCACCGTACACAAAAATGTGCAAAAATCCCAGTGGCATGCAAGGCAAACAACAACAACAACCACAAGACAACTTAGATTTAGGCCATCAGTCTAACTCTGTACTACAACAAACAAACATGGGCAAACCAAAAAACTTATTGAAAATCACCAAAATAAAGCCATAAAAGCAATGAAACAGTGCAGGTCATAGGAACTGTGACCGAATTTTCACAATAAATGACGTAAACAACATGGACTACCAAACTCTGCAGCCATAGCTGGCTGCATGAGTCACTCTACAACAGTAGAAGCATTGAGCTGCTGCTTGAAGGTGGATGGTGCCTGGATGCTTACTGCTGCTGTTTCTGCACGTGTGCCGGTGCATCCACGGAGGATCGCCGGCTCATCCGGGAGGGTCCTGGTTCTGTCGGTGCGACGAGCAGATTGCCTCGGACATCCTCCGTTATTTTATTTGTATTATTATTTCTATTATTTTTATAACTTATTTTTTTACCTACGTGACTTTACCGAAACAACCTAAGAGTATGCAGTCACGAAAGCTTCAAATCTAGAATCCTCCGTTAGAATGTGGCGATTTCATGGCTTGTTGCGATTCATGGCCGCGATTCGAATCGAGAGTCGATTATTTTCTCCGACTCGTTTTGGCACGCGACGAACGCCCATTCTGCTGGGCCGTATAAAAGGAGCGCGCCTCATCTGGGTCAAAGAAGCTTTCCGTTCGGCTGCACAATCGCGGCATTCAAACGCCACCTACTTTAAGGGGGCACTTTAAGGCCCCGTTATTACGGGTGGCTACGTACGGTGCGAAAGAAGTTCAACATACATACAAACGTACATTATAAATTGCATTATTATTATTGTCGTTGTTGAAGTGTCTTCGGAATTGGTTGCGTGACAACTGCGTAGGATTCCGCGGCCACACGCTGTCATCGGCTCTCCGGTGCGCTTGCGGGTTGTGCCGCCGTGTTGTTCGGCACAATGTCTGACGTTTCGCTCCACGTGCTGGCAGCTCCCTTGGAATTCTGTCGCTGACAATGCCCAGGACAGCGTGCGAACGCATCGGAGAGCTGGTTCCGCTCCATCATCCTCTCGGGCCATTTCTTCGTGCGTTTTCAGGCCGTACGTTTTCGCTCCCCGTGCCCGGGAGCTTCTTCGGGATTCGAGTTTCCGAAAGAAGCGCTCCCAGCGCGTGGGGCGAAACACCGTCGGCCGTCGTGGGGAACGAGCGCGCGGTACGATCCGAAGAGACGTCGGAGGAGAGCTGTGGCTTGGAGGAGGATGAGGAGGGGGATGAGGAGGAGGGAGGAGGAGGTTTTAATGCCCGGGGTTGGATGAGGGAGGAGAAGATGGTGGCAGGGTGGCAGGGTTACCCGACTGTTAATTTTTTTTTATTCAATTCACACATTGACAAGAAGAGAGGGCTTATTTTTACTGACAGCCCACATTTCATCGATGTAATTAAAATAAATAAATGTCACGATGATGTCCCGCACATGCATCACGATAATTCGGCCAACATCGCCAAATAAAATGCTTTCCCCCCATACAGTGCGGGCAGCAGCTGAGTCGGAGAGATAAAGGCGGCCGAGATGGAGCTTGACCGCCCCTCACATCTAACGACGCATCGATGCGTCAATTGAAATCGGCTCAGATGTATTCTTTGCTCACGTCCACCGAGAAAATGGAGCGATGCGATGAGCTGGTGGATGAGAGATAACAAATTTCTGTTGCAAACAGTAAAGTGGGCTTGCGCAGGACAGGTTCGCTAGAAGGGACGACGGCTCATGGGCTAAACTAAGGACGGTAGGGTCAACTCGGGAGCCAACGTGCACTTGAGAAGGTTTCCTGTGGAGTTGGAGTGATGAACGCTTGAGCACAAGAGCTCGACGGATTATTACGTCGCAGCATTGCAAGTTATGGTGATGTCATTGGATAGATCATTGCCACTGCCGATGATGATGATGATGACGACGACAATGACCTGGGTATGTGTTTCTCCGACAGATATCTCTAAACGTTTAGCAAGCTTTGTTGTGTATCTGCTGGTTAGCTCGAGCCAAACTCAGCCCAGAGGCGCTTGGCTCACGACGACGATGACGATTTTTGCCAGGGCCTCGACGCTCATCGCAAGACGCTAATCGGGAGATGCGTGTTACTGTGTGCCCACGTTGTTGTTGTATGTATGTTGAACTTCTTTCACACCGTACATAGCGAACATCACTAATCGGAGGTGCGGGGGAAGGACAACAAACTAAACACAAAAAGCAGTTCTCAAGAAATGAGCTTCCATTCCAGATTTAAAAGTTGCATAGCTCCAGTGGCTTCCTAATATTGGAAGGAAGAGCGTTCCAGACGGCCGCAGAAGCAGCACATCTGAAAGCGCGCGATGCGGCGACCGTCTTTTTCCGACGGTTCGCCAAAAGCCGACCGGACTTTGCGTGCCGGTTAATGCCCCTTTGACGAGGTCAGCAAGGTACCGCGGTTCATTTGTGGCAAGCACCCTGTGTGCAATGAGTAACGTATTCGTTTGTTGTCGCTGCTGCTGCTGCTGCTGCGTGTGCGTATAGAACACCTGAAGGGGCAGCTGGAGCAGTACATGTCACGCTTCCCCGTGGTGCGCATCGTGCGCACCTCGCGCCGCGAGGGCCTCATCCGCACGCGCCTCCTGGGGGCGGCCGCGGCTCACGGAGACGTCCTCACGTTCCTCGACTCGCACTGCGAGGCCAACGTCAACTGGCTCCCGCCGCTGCTCGGTGAGATCGGGCGGAGGTCGGGGGGCGGAGGTGGGGTCGGGGGTTAGCGGGGGGGGGGGGGGTCTGGGAGGAGAAGCGACGTCCTGCCGATGCCGGGTGCGGTGCAGCTCTCGGTGATCTCTTTCCCACTGTGCACCCGAGCCGAAGATCCCTGGGGTTTGATGTTCCACGAAGCTCACGGTCCACCCTAAACCGCATCCAAACAGCCCACGGCAGATGCGGATACCTGATGCGCCAATGGGAAATAAAAAAAAACTCTTCAGTGTGCGGCTGTGGTCGTTGGTCATACGCCGACGATTAAAGGAAGTGCTGTTGAGCCTGGATTTCAACCGTGGCAGGGGAGTGAGTAGACAGCACGGACCAGCGAGTGACCCGACACAAGAGTGTGCGGAGGGGAGAGGTAGGCAAGGGAAGGCCGTGCTTGAAAGTCTTAAAGATGGTGTTCGCTTGAAACATCGTAAGTATTTCTCACACCCCCTTAAACTTGTGCCACTTGAAATAAAATAAAATAAACTAAACCAGGCTTTAACTTTTGAGCTGTTTTATGCACCCGTCCGTGGAAACACAGCTGGGCTGGGCTCGGGGAAATCAGAGGTGCCGTGCGCTGACGCGCCCCAAAAAACCTCGCACGTAAACGCACCCGAGATTTGAACAACAACAACCGACCGTGCACCACGAGACACTGATTGCGCGAGACACTAATTATTACGCAATCAACCGCTTCAGGAGGTGCCCGAGTTGCTTTAAATGGTCTTTTCTTTTGTTTAAAAATGCAATTGTGAAACCCCCCCCAAAAACACGGACGACGAACAAAAGCCATATTTCTGTCGGTAGCGTCAGTGGCCGCTCCGCTTTGTTGTTGCTGCCCAGCTCGCGTTGCGCCGCAGTTCCCACCGTGAATGACGCCCCATCGCATCGCTGACGATCACCAGCGCGAATGCGTAATGTTAATATGACTAATTCTAGATTTGAAGCTTTCGTGACTGCAATGATTCATATTCTTAGGTTTTTTCGGTAAAGTCACGTAGGTAAAAACATTAAAAATAAAAATAAAATAAAAATCACGACGTTTCGGAGGCAACACAAGCTTCCGTCTTCAGGTGGTACCGTCACAGCCACGACAGCTGTATCAAGTGAATGAGAGATTGCAGGAGTTACCACTGCGTTTATATAATGGTTGGAGAAGGTGGTGGGGCAAGGGCCGCATACTTATTATTAATATGGTAAGGTGAGGCTTGAGACTAAGAATAGACTGCATAACAAAGGCTGAGCCTTTGTTATTTTACTTTTTAATGTTTTTACCTACGTGACTTTACCGAAAAAACCTAAGAATATGAATATGACTAATTGTTATTTTGGGGGGGGGGGCGGTGGGGGGGGCGAGGGGGGGGGGCTAGGCGTCCCAGCCCCCCCCTACCCCCGACGTGCGAGTTTCGCGAGTCCTCGCTCTTCCCAGGTCCGTCACGTCTTCTTAGCCGCGTCCCCGTTCAGCATAAATCACGCGTACGCAAGCGGCGCCTTCGTATCTATCGCACACGAGCGGCGCGTTCACCCCGGCGGAAAGTTTTTGTTCTACCCACGTTCTGAAACGATCGATGGCTGTCAAAAATAATAATAGCAATAAGGATATTTACAGATTGTTGTCACGTGAAGGCATTTTGAAAGCTTTATCCGACGGAATTTTCAAAATGGGCGTTAAGATCAAATTTTAATGTTCACTTGAGCTTATTTATATATTCACCTGCTGGTCGCGCTCCGCTTGGAGGCGCGACGCTGAGCAATACGGCTCGGCCAATGGGACGGCTCTCGCTTTGTCGTTTTTCTTTTTCGAACTGCGATCGTGACACACATGCCTGCTGGTGGGGCCCTGCTGACCACTGCCGCTGGCTGACTTGTGATGTCACGAGCCTTCCCTTTGCAACTCTCGCGTGTGTGTGTGTGTGCACGCGCGAGAGTCCACAGGGGAATGGTGATGTGGCGGTTTGCACGCTGCGCTACGATCCCGGCGGCCCGAGTTCGATTCCCGCTCACGGCCAAACGTCAGTGACGATTAACTGAAACACTAGTGGGCTTCCCCTAGGTCGACTCAGCCTCAAATGAGTACCTGGTGCGATGTGTAAACACCGCCGCTTGGGAGACAAAGGTAGCCGAGCGTGGTGCTGCCCACCGACCCCCTCGTGTGGTGTGCCGTGCCGGCCTTCATTGGTGCTCGTGAACAGCACTTTCCCCAACAGTCAGTTGAGGCTATATGGGGTATCATTTTGTCTTTGTCCACAGGGAGCTTTGCGCTGTTGCTTGGTAAGCCCATTCAGCATACATTTCTGGCCATTGGCCAGTAGCAATTAGCCCCAGCTGGAATTAGACTCCAATTCAACGTGGCCCAAGAAAACTACGGGGGGGAGATGAACATAAGGCTGTGATGACAGCCTCAGTCGGTGCTCGCTGAGAGCGCTTCCTCCATCGCGCTAGCCACGGCTGGCGTCCGAAGCGAGCGATATCTGAACCTCGATTTAAAGCTTTCGTGACTGCAGGGATTCATCTTCTTGGTTCTTTTGGTAAAGTCACGTAGAATGGAAATAATAAAATAATAAAAATAAAACATAATAAAATAATTCTCACGACGTTTCGGCCACAACGCAAGCAGCCGTCCTCAGGTGGAGAACAGGTCTGTCGAGATGACACACCCCAGGCTTGGAGCGACTATTTAAGCTGGGATGGATCGCATATCTGCATTTCCCATAAATATGCTAAATTCCTCTTGATATGCAAATTCCTTTGTCAAGGCGCTCTTCGCCCCTCCAACCCAGCTTAAATAGTCGCTCCAAGCCTGGGGCTTGTCATTCAGACTCTGTCTTCTTGACAGACCTGTTCTCCACCTGAGGACGGCTGCTTGCGTTGTGGCCGAAACGACGTGAGAATTATTTTATTATGTTTTATTTTTATTATTTTATTATTTCCATTCTACGTGACTTTACCGAAAGAACCAAGAAGATATCTGAACCATTCCTGGCTCCCCCCTTCGCTAAGCGCACGATGGCAGGTCCGGGGATGTCTGGTCGAACGACTTCCAGGCTCAGAGTGGCATGGCGAGGCCTTCATCGTCCATCAGTGGATGCGTGTACGTTGAACATCTTTCACACCGTACGTAGCCAATCGTGCTCATCAGAGGTGCGGGGGGAAGGACAACAAACTAAACTCAAAGAGCAGTTCTAACGAAATTAGTTTTCAATCCAGATGACTTTAAAGTGCGCAGCTCCCAGTGGAAAATCTAGATTTGAAGTTTTCGTGACTGCAGGGATCCATACTCTTTGGTTCTTTCGGTAAAGTCACGTAGGTAGAAAATAAAATCAATTAAATCACGACGTTTCGGGCGCAACACAAGCGTCCGTCATCAGGTGGGACAACCACAGCAAGAAACAATCGCGGAAGTGGGCTCACAGTGGCTTCATAATATCGGAAAGGAAGAGCGTTCCAGACGGCCGCAGAAGCGCATCTGCAAGCGCCGCGCGATGCGGTGGCCGTCTTTGTTCGATGGCGAGCCAAAAGTAGCTGCAAGGATGACCGGATAAATGTTTACAACTTACTTATTATACAATAGCAGCTGCTTTGGCCGTCCCGGGACGGAAGCTGTAATATTTAAGAAAAAATTGAGCGAAGTATAGTTGTATCTTGTGTAAATTTTATGTCAGTGAATCTTGTACAAAAGTACGTGAGCAAACACTTCACTGCAGTTCACTGTAGCACTGCATTAATGGCAGTGATTCTTGCACGAAACTACATCATAAAACACCTCACTTCATGTCACTGTAGCACTGTATATAACTGACCTTCAATTTGTTCAAATTCACTGCTCTGATACTTTATTCTCTTCTGCTTTCGGTCGCTGGGGTTGAAATAAATTGGAAATCGATACAATATCTGGAAAATCACCGAGAAATGTCTATTTTACCATAATGTAGAAGCATAAATTAGACTTACCTTTTGTCTCAAGTGCTGAAGAAATAAATAGGACACCAAATCGACTTTGTTGCTGCGTAGAATAATTTATTAGATTCACTTTCAATAAAGAAACGTCAAACTTAAAGCGAATTTGCGAAAAAAAATATTTCCGTAAAAAAAATTTTCTGTAAAAAAACCACCCGCTCATGCATATTAATAATGACGGGGGGGGGGGGGTGCGGCATGTGGAGTGACGTCACGCGCGTTACACACAAACAGACGTTCTTGGCTCATTATGGAAATAATACTCGGGTTTTAAAGACTCACCGCCGCTTCCTCTCACCCTCCCCCCGGTGATTCTGTTGGCACAATTTGGGATCGTGAATACATTCAGGAATTGTTTCTAATTGTATTCTCAGTTTTACTCCACAATTTATATCATTTATTGTAGTTGTTTTTCTCTCTCTCTCTCTCTCTCATTAGTGTAGTTGTGTTTACCGCATTAGGCTAAATGTACCATGAGCATTATCATTTGCATTTAATTTGCATGAATCGTAAAACAATCAATCCTCACACGCATGACACGATGCACGTCTCGTACGGCATAGGAATCGACTTTTAATTGACAAATCGATCGTTGCAGGCCCGCATTACATAAAACACACACACATACAACAACAATAACAGTAATCATCATTCGCACGAACGTTTTTAGCGAGAGGTCCTCAAAGACAGGAAAGAAATGAACGCAAACAAACGTGCGACTGAAAAAAAAAACACACACACCAAGCAGAGGGTGAGAGTGCTGACCAGAGATGACAGATCGCCCGCCGCAGTCCGTTCCGCCCGAAGGGAGATGTTCCTACGGCTGGGGAGATGCGTTTTGGAACAGCTGCTGTTGGATGGAACACCCCGTCCAGAGCCGCACGGAGCCCCGCTGTGGCCACCAGACAGAAGCGACGGGGGCCCACGTCCCCGTCTCTCCACCGTGTCCCCACCGTGTCTCTCGCGGTGGGGACACGCTCACTGTGTCTCACTGTGTCCCCAGTGTGTCTCTCTATATCGAACTGTGTCCCCACCGTGTATCACTGTGCCTCACCGTGTCTCACCATGTCTCACTGTGTCTCACTGTATCCCCACTATGTCTCACTGTGTCTCCACCGTGTCTCTCTGTGTCCCCAGTGTGTCTCTCTATGTCGAACTGTGTCCCCACCGTGTCTCACTGTGCCTCACCATGTCTCACCGTGTCTCACCGTGTCTCACTGTGTCTCTCTGTGTCTCACCGTGTCTCACTGTATCCCCAATATGTCACACTGCGTCTCACCGTATCCTCAAGCCCCACTGTCAAAAAAAATGAATGCGCTCGATAAAAGCCGCTTGCCAAGGCACAGTCCAATTAATGAAACGGACTAATCGCTTTTCACTTTTTTTTATTCAACTTAACAATTACTTAAAATCGACCGGAGCTTTATTTCACCCGGCGGTGTCCACTGATGTAGACATTCTCTGTTAAAAGATGATCGTTTACGCTGATATATATATTTTTAGAAGTATTAAAATGCCTTGCAGCGACGCGTGGCTCTCCGCATATATTCTGGTTTGCCCCCGCGTCTCGACAAAGCTGCTAAAACACATTTGCTGCCCCCTCCCTCGTTGGTAAATGAGACACCGCAATGCATGAAAAATAGAAATTTCTCCGGCACGTGAATTTTGCGTGGGTGCCGCCGTGCGGATGCAGCATTGACACAGCCATCAATGCGCCACGGTGGCGAGATGTTAATTGCCTCGCCTGGTACGCAGGAGGTCGTGGGTTCGAAACCTACCCTGACGCCTGCATATTTGGAGTTTGCGTGTCTCTCCCCTTAGATGCGTGGATCTTTCTCCGGGTCCTCCGGTTTTTCCGTCCACATTTAGAAACACGCGCTCAGAGTATTTGTCTGCTATAAATTTATACGTGACGAGCCACTTCGTTAACCAATCATTTGTGGCCAGGTCGCTATATAGCGAAAAAATATGAATGAAAATTAATAAATGTCGTTTCAATAGAATGCGTTGGACAAACAAGCGGTGTAGATTGCGACGCGGGCGCTGTCTGTGAGTGGCGTGACCCCCACGTCTCCGCCCGTGCCTCGCCACAGAGCGAGGCGCTCGTGGGCAGAAGCCGTCGCACGTTTCTGGCATGGTTAGGGGCCATTAGGACGCTGTCTTTCCGACAGCTCTGTTTCTTCACCTGAGGACGGCTGCTTGCGTTGTGGCCGAAACGTCGTGAGAATTTTATTTTATAATGTTTTATTTTTATTATTTTTTTATTTCCCTTCTACGTGACTTTACCGAAAGAACCAAGAATATGAATCCCTGCAGTCACGAAAGCTTTAAATCGAAAAACGGTTAGGGAAATCGATGGGCACGAGCGAATGCATAAAAATGTAAATAACCGCGTCCAATTAATAATTAGCACTGTGTCTCCGGCGCGCGATTGGTTTTTCAACGAGACGCTGCCGCCGGCGGCGGCAAGAATGCGTGTTTGCGAGTGTCTCCGACGTGAAGGGGTGCGGGGATTGGGGGGGTTGGCGGATCACGCAGAGTTGGGGTTGCCGAGCGTGCGGGTCGCCCACCTTGCCAGGCAATGTGGTCGGAGAGTGGAGAGGAGAATAGTGAGATGAGAGGTAGGAGAGTACGTGGAAGGGAGAAGAGTGAGATGAGAGGGGAGAGGTAGGAGGGTGGGTGGATGGGAATAGAGTTACCGTATATGAAATATGAGAGGTAGGAGAGAGTGTAGAGGGGAGTGGAGTGAGATGACAGAGGAGAGGTAGGAGAGTGCGTGGAGGGGAGTAGAGTGAGATGAGAGGGGAGAGGTAGGAGGGTCGGTGGATGAGAACAGAGTTACAGTATATGAAATATGAGAGGTAGGAGAGAGTGTAGAGGGGAGTGGAATGAGATGTGAGATGAGAGGTAGGAGAGTGTGTGGAGGGGAGTAGAGTGAGATGGGAGAGGTAGGAGGGTGGGGTGGATGGGAATAGAGTTACAGTAAATGAAATGGGAGAGGTAGGAGAGAGTGTAGAGGGGAGTAGAGTGAGATGAGAGGTAGGAGAGTGCGTGGAGGGGAGTAGAGTGAGATGAGAGGGGACAGGCAGGCAGTCAGGGGTCGGCCCACGGAAAATCTTGAAATGTATCCGGGTTTGTATTGGGAGCCAGTGAAGCGCTCGGAATATCAGTGCGATGTGCAAAGTCTAGCAGTGGAATTTTGGACCATCCTTTCTTTATCCAACCATTTGTCTTACCTGTGTGGTTATTTGTGTTTTTTTTTACCCTGCAGACCGCATTGCCAAGGACCGGCGCACGGTCGTGTGCCCCATGATCGACGTCATCAACCACGACCACTTTGGCTACGAGACGCAGGCGGGGGATGCCATGCGCGGTGCCTTCGACTGGGAGATGTACTACAAGCGCATCCCCATCCCCACGGAACTCCAGCGGCCAGACCCCAGCGATCCCTTCGAGTGAGTCTCGGCCGGCGGTGCCACCTGTCCTGGTTTTCCCAGGTTTGTTGTCTTTCTGAGGTCGCCGTCCAGGGACATCCGCACGTCATCCCCGGACTATGAAGTGCCGTTTTTGTTTGTCAGTTGCGTAATGATAACGACAATAGCACGCGCCACTCGGCACGACGCATTTAAAGGTCGCTCTCCCCACCAATCGGTGGTGCAAGATGTTCACCCTCCCCTCGATGTGTCTTGGGTTTTATCGCCCATCGAAGGTGGACAATCCAAATCCTAGTCTCAACCCGAACACCGGACCCCCGAACTCTGACGTGAGCAGCCTCGGCCCGCCTTCGACTTGAATTCGCTCAGAGCGAGCACCCCACCGGTTCCCCTGGGTCCTGGAAGTCGAGCGGGGGTTGCGCACGCCCTCCGAGGCGGTCGCGCGGTTCGTTTCCGCGTGCTGTTGGGCTCGACGCAACGACGCTTGGCACCGCGCGCCCGGAGCTTCTGTTCCCCGGAGAAGCTCCCGGCGCGTCGAGCGAAGCGTCGAACTTTGCGCGACCTCCGATGAACGCCGTTGGCTACGTGCGGTGCGAAAGAAGTTCGTACGTACGTACGCGTACGTACAACACACAGGGCTACACAGCGCAACTGTATTGAGCCTGGTTAGTACTCACGGAGCAGACTGTCTTGGAATACCGGGAAATGATGATGGTAATTCCAACACTCATACAAATCCTGGGCTCTAACCGTGCCAATAATAGAAACGATGCCTCTATTCCCAACACTAAAACTAATCCTAGAAATAACCGTGCCCGAGTGTCTACCCATGACACTAATGCTAATACTGTGGTGCTAATCCCAACACTCATACTAATCCTGGCAATAACTCTAACCCAGCTGTCTAACCTTGACACTAATGCTAACTATGGCTCTCAGGCTAATAATCCTGGCAATAACTGTGTCCCAGTATCTACCCACAACACCCATACTAATCCCAATCCTTATCATCCTTGCCATAACTGTGTAGTGGTGATACGCGCTGGGTGTATATGTCGTGTGCCAGCGCGTATGTACGGGTGTGTGTGTGGTGACACGCGCTGACGGGGAGGAGCAGGCGTCAGTGCGCGGGTGGGGGTAGTGCTGCTGATTGGCTGTGTGCCGGTGACGCGCCCAGAGGGAGTGATCGGGTAGCAGCGCGGTGTGATTGGTCGGGGAGTGGAAACACGCGCTGAGCGGAACCGGATCGTAGGGATAGCGCGTGGGGATTGGGTAACTGAGGAGCGGTGCCGACGTTGAGGTCCGCATCCGCTCCGTCTCCCGGGAAGAAGAGGTATATAAGGTGATGCACAGAGGAGCAGGGGGCAGAAGTGGAACCATCTAAGAATGAAGACGAAGGTGCAGAGATAGAGCCCGGAGAGGAGAGTAAGGGAGAGTAGAGGAGAGTAATGGAGAGTAGAGGAGAGTAATGGAGAATAGAGGAGAGTAAGGTATAAGTGTGTAGCCAGCGAGAGAGAACGGTCTACACGAGCTGAGTAATGTATAGTGTGTAGCCAGCGAGAGAGAACGGTCTACACGAGCTGAGTAATGTATAGTGTGTAGCCAGCGAGAGAGAACGGTCTACACGAGCTGAGTAATGTAAGTGTGTAGCCAGAGAGAGAGAACGGTCTACACGAGCCGAGTATGCATACGGTGTAGCCAGAGAGAGAGGAAGGTCTACACGAGCCGAGTATGCATACGGTGTAGCCAGAGAGAGAGATGCAAAGTCTACACGAGGCGAGTGGAGAGTGTAGCAGAGGCGCAGAGTCTACACGAGGCGAGAGAAGAGTGTAGCCGAGGCGCGGAGTCTACACGAGGCACAGAGAGCCAGCAGCACAGAATCCAGAGAGTCAAGAGAAGCGTAGGGTGAAGAAGAAGAGGTCACGAGTTGTACCGTTGTATGGTGACCGCATTGTGAAGAAGAGAGGCCACGCGTTGTATTGTTACAAGTCAAGATTTAATAAAAGAAGTGTGTTCCCGTCAAGGAGTTTCCTGCCGTCATTTTCCAATACTTCAACTGTACCCCAGCGTCTGCCCACAACATTAATGCTCACTTTATGATGCTAATCCCAAACACTGTCGTTAATGCTGTCAGTAACTGTAACCCAGCATTTAGCCGACTATTCAAACGCTCGTGCCCAATGCTATAGCGCTCATACAAAGCCTGTGACTGACTGCAAATGTAACCATAGCCATAGCCACACTGGTAATGCACGAATCCTGACATTTCGTCAAAATTGGTACTCGTTTCTGCACGGGGGAACTTAGGAGAGTGACAATCGGAAAAGCAACTCCCAGAATCAGGTACGCACTGCAGAGTGGGTTCACGTTCGTGATGGGGCAGCCAAACTCGTCAAAGAAAAAACTAAATGACGAAAATTTTTACTTATTTATTTCCTTGTTTTAACCCAGGTAAGGCCCCACTGAGCTATATAGCTCTTTTTTTCAGAAGTGACCTGGCCACAAATGATAGCGCAACGAAGTGGCTTATCACGTGGTAATGTATCGCAGCCAAAACTCTTCAACGGGTGATGTTGATCATAAATGTGGAGGGAAAACCCGGAGGATCCAGAGAAAAATTGCACGGGACAAACGAGAGAACATGCAAACTCCAGATATTAAAGCAGGCGTTAGGGTGGGGGATCGAACCCACGACCTGCTGCATATCAGGCCAGGTAGTTAACATCTCCTAGCCACTGCGGCAGAAACCAGGGGACCCGGAGAAAAACCTCCTGACCCTTAAAGCGGCACGCTAAGATCTTCATGCGGCTGAGGGCCGCAAGATACCGACGACTTTACCCATCGTGCATCTGCACGGAACAAGCGCTCCAACTTTATATATATACATATATATGTTTGGTGCGAGTGATGGAGAGAAGCTGAGGGCGCATGCGCTTGTATGGGCTGAGCGGGTGACGTGGGAGCGGTCACTCAGCCGGTTCGCTCGTCCTGGTTTGTAGAGATTTTGAGTTCAGAAATCTGCGGGAGCGCCCACGGGAGTGCTCGTGATCTGGGCTCTGCCGGGGCCTGCAAGCGAGGAGTTGCCCCAGGCCACTCGCGCTTCCACAGATTTATTTTTTATTTCCTGCCCGTCTCGCATGAGGTTGCTTTGAAAAGTGGAACGTTATCGCCGCGTCTCGGCCGAGCCGCACTGCCGGAGAGCCGCATCCTGGGACTGGCGAGCCGGCGTTGGTCCACCCCTGACGCAGGGGGATCACCGCGGTTTAGGTCCACGCTACCAGTCCACGGACCTTTGTTGCTCTACGGTACACGTCTCGCTTAATAATGAGGGCAATTAAGCTTTTACGATATATGGCCACTTGTCTTGGCTTTACGTGGGAGGAAACACGGCGGTGCATTGCTCTCTGCGATTGTTCTGAATGTAAATTTTATCATCTCGTGATGTAACATCAGGAGCACAATTTGAATAACATTGGGGGGGTGGGGGGAGGGTGGAATAAACGAGAACTATTTTGTTTTAACCCCAACGCTGGATCTCTGTATGCACGAACGCTGCGTGTGTGTGTCATGTGCACTACTGCATGGGGGGCAGTAGTAGCATATTGGTTAGCACCGAGCGCTACGAACCTGGCGACCCAAGTTCGATTCTGGATCACGGCCGACATCTGTGGCGAATATATATGAACCGGTCCTGGGTCTCCCGAAACTTCGGCGAATATCAGCGCTGGGAAGACAAAAAGCGGCCGGGAGTGGTGCTGGCCACCCACCCCCCTCGCGCGCCGTGGCACGGCCTTCATCGGTGCTGATGCTCGCTGACAGCACGTGCCCCAGCAGCCCGCATTGCCTACCTGTGCGGGATCTTTTGTGTTTTGCACCGGCCGTGTGGGAGCACGTAGCGCAGGGGGCCCGTGCTCAGCTGTGTACTCTTGAGCCGGGTGTGTGGCGTGTCATGTTGTGTAAACAGAATGCCCTTGCTCTTGCCCAGGAGTTGAATTTAGTTTGAAAATACCAAAGAGAAAAAGAAATGGAAGCAAGATAAATGATTTTGTGCGGCAGGTAGCTTGTTCCGTTTTGCACGGTTGGCTCCTTTGGTTTTTGTTTTGTCCGAGGCATTTTGGCAGAAAGGAAAATCATTTAAGCAGGACCCACGATAGCATTTTTTCCTTCACGCTCAGAAAGGGCAAGTTTGATTTCAATTCAGCTTCTTTTTTATTTTATTTATATTTCCCAAGTTAGTTTTATTTACTCCCCCCCCCCCCCCCCCCCCCATCTGCCCACACTCTGTTAGCACGTGAGTGTATATGTTATTTTCGGAACGGCCACCTTTTACTGCTTGGCTTCCGTCCCTGCTGATGCCTGATCTCACGCACCAAGACCCCAGGCAGAGGTGTCTGACAGTCGCCTGTCAGAATTAATTCTGGATGATTGACCGCATTAATGATTTGAAACGGAAGGCGACGAATCCTGCACGCAAATTAATTAGCACACTTAATCAAACATAATCGACACGTAAAGACGAATGTACTGTTTTTTCCCATCATCACCACGGCCACCTACATCATCGTCATTATTAAATCGTCAGCTTTATACGTGTCATCGTCTTGACGTGTGTATTCATCAAGCATCGCCAACTCCAAATGCTCACGGCTAAATCACCCTGCACGCGCCTGACCGCGTCTGATTTAGTAGCTAAGCAGGTGTGAGCTTCGCGAGTACCTGGATGTGTATCCCAGGTATTTCAGGTGTGGGCTGCAAGGTGACGGGGGAGATGATAGTTCAGCAATGCATTGTTGAATCTGTCTGTCCAGGAAGTTGAGGATTCATTACCTTATGTATGCGGGGGTCTCTTTGGGTACTGGACTTTCATGTCGAACACTGCAGCGTAGTCCTGAAGACTCGGCAAAGCCTCATTACATGCTAGGTAGGCGGTGATTCCCCGCAACCTATGCTCCTCTCAATATAATGAATTGTGAGCCTTAAGCATAAAGAATGATTGCTGAGAATCCTAAATGTGCCTCGGTCTGTCTCTGTGAGCCTCGGGCATTAATACTAAACTCTGAAAATCATATATGCGTCTTGTTCTGGCTTCATGAGCCTCGAGCATTAACACTGAAGCACAAGACTTTTTTTTATCGTTAACCCTTTCTCAGCCTTTGGGCAATTTCACACTCACACGTGGGAATCCTAAATGTGCCTCGGCCGGCTCCTCTGAGCCTCGGGCATTAACGCCAAACCCTAATGACGTTAAGGGTGCCTTCGTCCGGCTCTTTGGACCTCGGGAACGATAGCATCTGCTGCGCATCGCGACGTCGCTGCGCCCCAGCTTGCCATTGATTATTTTTTGTTTTGACGATAGGCGCAAATTATTAACATAGATTATGAATCTTCTTGGTTCTTTCGGTAAAGTCACGTGACTTTACCGAAAGAACCAAGAAGATGAATCCCTGCAGTCACGAAAGCTTTAAATCGAAATAGATTATGAACTCTAATTTACTACCCCAGTCGCCATCAATGGGTTACCAGGGCCAGACATGTCACAGGACCCCATGGTGCAAATCGCTCGGCCTTCTTACCGCGACAGGGGCGGCGACGCGGCCCAGCGGCAGCACTGCGGCTCGCCGCTAGTCACTCCGGACGTTCACGGTTCGAATGACAGCGGACGCCCTGGTTAATACTGCGGTGTGGAATAATCACCCCGATAGCATGACGTGCTGTCGGATTTGCGGTGCGTGCATTCTAAAGATCCCCTGACGTAGTTCACAAGGGGAAGCCCATTACGTGCCAGCGTCAGTGCCCAAACTTGCCAAATTCGCAAATTAACCGCAAATTACTCAATTTGGATCACAATACATAGCAATCAGCCACCCCTTCCTGGCAGATTAATGATCCGGGTCTATCTTGCAGACAAGACTGTGCCGGTCTATTGCATTCTCACCTAGCTCAACAAAACTACGATCGTGGGTGATTGGGTGGCTATGCCATGGCTGATGATCACCTCTCTGGCCGTGGCAAGGGATCAAAGCCCTCCTGCCATGGCGGGTGATGGGGCACCCGCAGCTTAGTGGACAGCGAGGTCCTGTCACCTTATTTTCTTGATTCTTTCGGTAAAGTCACGTAGAAGAGAAATAATAAAATAATATAAATATAAAACAACAAAAAATTCTCACGACGTTTCGACTGCAACACAAGCAATCATCCCTGAATCCCTGCAGTCACGAAAGCTTTAAATCAAAATATAATCCTGTCACCTTGTTGAGGTGGGCGATCTGGTTACTACGCTGTGACGTGATGTCTGCGCTGGGCTCGTTGTGCCGTGGTACGCGTGGCGTGATGACTGACCTGGCCTCGTTGTGCCGTGGTATGCGTGGCGTGCGCAGGTCCCCCGTGATGGCCGGTGGGCTGTTTGCCATCGATCGCCGCTGGTTTTACGAGCTCGGAGCCTACGACCCGGGCCTGGACATCTGGGGCGGGGAGCAGTACGAAATCTCCTTCAAGGTGCAGACAAAAGCCTTTGTCATCACCGCCTTTGTCATTGCCACCACATTGTCTTAGTTGTCGGTTTAGATGTCATTGTTGTCATCGACATTACTACTGTCCGACGTTTCGCTCAACGTGCCAGGAGCCGAGTTCCCGAAGAAGCTTCCAGATGTGCGGCACAACGGCGGACACCGTGCCAAACGACGGAAATACATCATAAAACTGTCGTAATTTTCATGCTTTCATCGTGATTAACGGAGCGTCATCCTCGCCATCATCATCGGCAGGCTGCTTTTATTGGCAGCTCGGTGTTGCAGTGGTTTGGCGCACTGCGCTATGAACCCTGCGACCCAAGTTCGATCCCTGGCCACGGCTAGCATCAGTACCGAGTGAGATCTGACACTTTCCTAGGTGCCCCTTTCACCAATCTGCGCTGACCAGCGTGGTAATGTGTGGTCAAACGACTCCAAGATCGACACGGAAGGGGGAGGCCTTCATCCTGCAGTCGATTGACACTAGTCGTGTTGTGCAGCATAAACTCATCATTCGTAATTCCTGTGCTCATCTTACATGCATGGAATCAGGTGTGTAAAGCTATTATAAAAAATGTATGCAGATGTTATGCAAATGTTCCATTTAGGCTGACATTACAAACCGTGCAAACGAGACAGGGGAAGAAAAAAGAGGCGACACAAACGGCGAGGTAAAAACGAGACAAAATAGAATTTAAAACAAATCAAGACCCTGAAACCGTGAAACTGCATTGAATCATTGGGGAAGCAAATCGTAAACATGCAAATTGATGACGATCGCCATCATGACCGCCGCCAAATCCACAATCATTGTCATCGCAACCCACAATCTCCACCACGTATTGTACGCGACTCGATAATACCTGCGGATATTGAGTGTGTGTCCCTCATACGCTCGGCAATGGAATTGGCAGAGCACCCTAATGCAGCTGGGGCCCTCCTGATAGAGGAGTCCTGAGACTCATTGAGGCTTTCCTGAATAAATAATGCTCGTGTGTGTATTTTCTCTTGAAGCGATGCCTGGCACCAGAACTATCCTCTCGAAACTTGGAGGGACCGTGTCGCTAAATCATGTGCATCGCAATTCCGTCTTGGGATTGCCTGCTCTGCTCGGCATCCTAATGTTGTATTATACATCCGTGGTGTGTGTGTATATATATTTATTTTTTCGCTAAAAGAACCGCACATAAAGGATCTCGACATTGATTACAAGGGTTAGATTTGCAGTTAGTGCCAGAACCAAATTGGTATTGATCAGAGTGGGTTTGCGTGAATTCCACCTCGGAGAGAGATATGTCTTGTTACCGCTATCATTCCTTGCTCCACTATTCTCTCCCAACATTTGTTTCTTCCCCAGTCTGAAATAAAAAAAAAATCGCGCTGCAAATGGCAACATCCATCCTCATTCTTGGTTAAGGGCTGAGTGGGTGAGGGACGGGGAAACTGAGGGACGACAAGAGAGCGGGAGTAAGGGAGTCGGGGAGCTGAATGTTAATCCTGTTCTTTCTGTCTTGTGGCCACAGAGACCACTTAAAAAAAAATGTAATCACCGCACCTGCAATGAAAGCCACCATCCCTCTATCCCGTTCCCTCTCACTCCCACACCTTCTCTGCGGCTGCCCCCCCCCCCTTCTCTGCGCCCCCTCCCCTTCCCCGCCACTACATCCCTCTCTCTCTCTCTCCCCCCCCCCTCTGGCTCGTCTTTTCCCTTGATTTTTTTTTTTTCCGCTTCCTTGGTCACCGCGCGTGCTAAGATGTGACACATGAATTTAAGGGGGAATTTCGGGGGCCAAGAGGTGCTCAGGGTGGGTGGGTGGGTAGGGGGGGTGGGGGTGGCGGAATTGCGAGGCTTGGCACGTTAATTCTGAGCGCCGTTCACAAAAATCTGTCGCCCGCCGTCGCCTCTTCCACCGACGCCGTGGGGTGCAGGCAGTGCTGAATCAAGCTAGTGCGGGGCCTGTAGCATATTATGTTATAAAGGGGCCCTAAATAAAACAATACAAATATTTAAACACAATTTTTTTAACTTGCACGGTAAAGTAATTGTATGTTTTCATTTGCTATACAGCCAGATAATTAATACAACAGATCGCTAACCTTAAACACTCAGTCGTTCATAAAAGTTGAAGGTGGTATAGTACTATAGTAATAGAGCAAGTGCAGAATCACTAAACCGGAATTGATAGCTTGAAAGCATTCAGCGCGGGGCCCTTGAAAGTGCGGGGCCCGTAGCATGTGCAGCTACTTTTGCTACGAGGATCATCCGGCACTGGGTGCAGGGTCTGCGAGCCGCTCTGCCGGCAGCTCGTGTCAAATTGGCCGAGGGATCTTTGTTGATGCATCTCAAGGTGAATGCAGCGTAAATAAATAACTGGTTCTCTCGGCACGTGTCGTTTTTTTTTTTTGCTTCATCGTCGTCGTTGTTTTCTTTTCCTTCCAGTTTACTTATTTATGCTTTATTTGATATGTGCGTTGTGCACAACCGGCGGGATTGCTTGTTCCACGAGCATTTCCCTGCAGTCGCTGAATGATCGTGCCGTTGCTTTGAATGGAGCGACGCTCTCGCGAGAGCCTTTCCTTGTTTCCTATTTTTTCAACTCTCTTGCCGTGCCCGTTTGCCGCCGCGACCCACCGTGACCTCTCGCAATGTCCAACGCGAAATCTGCCCCCACCTCAACACATCCCCACCGCCTTCGCCGGCCCTCCCGCTTCACCGTGCCCCGGCAATATTTTTTTACAGCTATACGGGGAATCTTGGCCTCATGCGCGTTTGTGCCACGCGCGTTATCAAACGGGCTCGTGCCCACAGCACGTCAGATGGACGGGCGGTCGTGGTCGTTGCGTGCGTGTGCGCGCACCCACTTCACATGCGCACATTGTGCCCCACTTGGGGCTGAGCTCACGCCACTCGTTTCTTGACAGATCGCGCATGCCAATGACACGACCGCAAGCCACCGCTGGCTTCCGCCTTAATCTCCCCTCGCAGTCGCGCCCAACCGCTGGTACTGCCCCAGCCTACTTGTTATCGCTGCGCTCCATGGTGCTTGCCGCCGCTACTCATCCACCGCACACAGTGGAGGGAGATGAAAGAATGAGCAGGTGGCAAAATGATAGCGGAGCTGTCGCGTGCCACAGGTGTCTCAAGGGCCGGATCCGTGGTTTTATTTTAAATGAATGGGGGGGTGGAGGCGGGGTGCGGTGCGTTTCATAAATGGATAAAAGACGACCGAAGGCACGGCGACCCTTGTGATCAAAATTCCCACCGTGCACAGAAGGCATGATGCAATGCAATGCTATACGAGCGTCTGAGTGTGACCGCTTCTCAAAGGGCTGTACTGGAAGAGTTGGGTCCACTCGTTTTATGGAGGGAGGCAGAGGGAGACAGGCTGAAAGCCCACAAGATCGGTGGTTTTCCAGAGCTCGATTGTGCATAGCCAGGATCTTGATCACTGTGCATATTTGCAGTTGCAAGGTAACCCCGATAGATTTGTCATGAGACGCATTATTTGGTGATGTTGTTCTTGCGTGGCAAGTGGTCCACAAGCACAAATAACAAAATCTAAATCAACATTCTTCAGTGCCTCTGCCTTAAAGGGAAAATAATATATAAGGGCGACGTTTCGGAGCAATGGCCCTTCTTCACAGCACGTGTATGCATTGCCTTTTTACGGCACTGTTATTTGCGATTGTGACGAATGTGTGGATGCTTCCGATGCAGCATCACCAGCTATTTTGTTTACTTACAAAGCTCGCGTACAGTTTCCTTGCAACTGCAAATCTATCATCAAGACATACGTTGTGTCGAGTTTGCTTACTCCTAACTTTCACCTGCGTTACCGATCACCGGCTCAATCCCTCGACGGCCTTTCGCGCCTTTCCTCTGTCGTGCGCATTGGACGTTTGTCTTCGTGGACCGACATCGCCAGTCTCTTTTGAAGACGCCACAGCCCACGTTGTCCCCGTCCGACCGCTCGATAAGGTCGCTGCTTTCTTATCACCTCGTCCTCCCACCTCCCCGCCCCTCTCCCCGCTCCTCCCCGCCCCCATCTCACACTCTTCCCCCCCCCATCCCCTGCCGTTCCAAGGTTTGGATGTGCGGCGGGCGTATGGAAGACGTGCCGTGCTCGCGGGTCGGGCACATCTACCGCAAGTACGTGCCGTACAAAGTGCCTGCGGGGACGAGCCTGGCCAAGGTAAAAGCAAAACAAAAACGCACCGGACACCGGAAACCGAGCATGGTGAAGGCTGAAAGAGGCAGTACGTTATTGCCCAAGGGGGTTTTTAATTTCCATTTTTGTTTTTTCCCTTCCTTCCGCGGCTGCGCTGCGTGGACTCTCTGGCGTGTTTTTCGTTTCGCGCCGCGCGTCGTTGGCCACGATTGTGTCCGGCGCGATTCTTCGCTCCGCGTGCCTCTCGGAGCTTCCGCGTGATCCTCCTGAACGTTGCCACGGGCGTCCCCGGACCCCTGTGCTCAGCTCCTCAAGGAGCTCCCCAGCACGTACAGCTAAATGCCGAGGACTTGGGGAGCCAGGGGTCAGCAGGTTGGATGGAGCACACCAGCCAACCAAATGCGAGCTCTACCCCCTCACACTTGCCAACCAACTTACCAGCCACTAGCACTAGTATTCTTGGGTTTTGTCGGTAAAGTCACGTAGGTAAAAAATAAAATAAAAATCACGACGTTTCGGAGGCAACACAAGCTTACGTCTTTACTTGATACAGCGAGCGTGCTGTGACGGTTCCACCTGAAGACGGAGGCTTGTGTTGCCTCCGAAACGTCGTGATTTTTATTTTATTTTTATTTTTACCTACGTGACTTTACCGAAAAAACCCATGAATATGAATCCTTGCAGTCACGAAAGCTTCAAATCTAGAACACTATAACTAGCCCTACCCTCACCCTTGCCAGCTAGCGCACCAAATGCCACCCCTAACCAACGAACTCGCCATTAGTACTAGCTCTACCCTAACCGTAACCAGCTCGTCAATAAGCCACGAGTACTCACCCTTCCAATACCCATAGCCCCTAACTCCACTTTGCTGAGAGAGGACCCTTTCGCTCCTTGTTGTTTGTCTATCGCGACGTTGTTCGCGCCCCTGTCTACCGACAAAGTTCCTGCGAGTGAGAACAAGGTGAGCCATCGGGGGCAATCCTCCAACGCAACATGATATCTCTCATACTTCTTGGTTCTTTCGGTAAAGTCACGTAGAAGGGAAGTAATAAAATAATAAAAATAAAACATAATAAAATACAATTCTCACGACGTTTCAGCCACAACGGCCACAACGCAAGCAGCCGTCCTCAGGTGAAGAACAGGGCTGTTCTACGTGACTTTACCGAAAGAACTAAGAAGATGAATCCCTGCAGTCACGAAAGCTTTAAATCTAAATGTATCTCTCAAACTCTCTGGTTCTTTCGGTAAAGTCACGTAGGTATGATGATGATTGCTTGTGTTGCAATCGAAACGTCGTGATTTATTTCTATTTTTATTTTCTACTTACGTGACTTTACCGAAAGAACCATAGAGCATGGATTCCTGCGGTCACTAAGGCTTCAAATCTCGAATGATATCTCTCCTTGGGTAAATCTGCACTGCGACACTTGAGGCTGGGATTGTCAGTCAGATTGCCAGATTTAAATGTGTCTGTGTGTTGACCGTGTCTCTGGGTGTACATACGTGCGGTTTTGCCATACGCGTGAGTGTGTGGCACGTACCGCTATGCTCTTTTAGTGTGTGTTGAGCAGAGTGAAAAAGAGATTCATAGCTCGTCGGATGACTCCAAGGATGAATAAATATTCTGATTCTGAGTTTATCTCTGTTGCTGACCTCTTTGCCGTGATGGATATTGCACATCCCTGGAGGGGGCTGAATTATCAGTCAGTACGACAAACACTGCCATGCATTGTGCTCTCTTTACTGACCCTATAGACAGCATGATGAGCATGATCATGACAATGATGATGACAGTGATTACTATGGCTGTGATGATGATGATGATGGTGATCATGACGGCAATGGTGGAGATTCAGACACTGATGATAACTACGGCAGCAAAGGTACAAATGGCAACGGGGATAATAAGAGGGTGCGTCAATTCAACCTTGAATGGAATTTCAGCTCGTGAGCTGATAGCCCGGCTCTCCAACCTCGGCTGTGTTCGTGTTCACTCGTACAAGTATTTTGCCAATATTGTCATGGCATATTCTATTATGTTAGAAATAAAGTAATAACTCACGTTTCCTTCCAATTTGCCATTCTCCAACTATTTTAATTTCCCCGGCATGTATCGGTGGCTATTATTTTCTAATTGACATCAGCGGTAAAGTGCTCCTTCGCTTATTGTGCGGCAGACTCCCAACTGGACGGTGCGGTATTTTTATTTATTTTTTCAAATTGATGTCGGATTTATGATTCCACCTTTAACCACATGTGGCCCAAGCAATAAAAAAAATCAATATCTGCCCCCCCCCCCCCACTTCTCGATGCTGCCGTTCTCTCCGAGAGCAAACTGCCTGTTTTATTTTTTTGTTTCTTTAACCGAAGCACGAGCGTAGCAGCTGTCCCACATCTGCAAGAGGGCCCTAAAGAATCGTACAATCCCGCGCGTCATTGCTACTCCCCTCCCACCACCCCAACCACCTCGCCCCAATCGCGTGCAACAAACAGATGGCTCACGGCAAAGACAGCACTCCCCGAGCGGACGTGTGGCCACCGAGCTGGTTCGTGCCGCGTTGAGGAGTCAGATCCCGCGCCGAATTCGTATTGCGGTGGCGGACGCCTGCTTGCACACGTCCGCGGAACAACATCCCATCGTCACCATCATCACCATCGTCTAGCGTCCTCTCTCTCTCTCTGCCAAGCCTTTGGCGTCGTGTAGCGCTTCCCCCTCCGCTTCTCTCTCCCCTCCGCCAGGCTCCTTGCGTTGTTGGAGATCATTGGCAATGGGTAAAACATATTCTTACGAGGAGGAGGGGGGGGGCTGGTGAAGTACATTTTAATACATTGTATTACATTTATATCAATGTATTCAATCGACAAATACACTTGCTGTTTTAAACAAACGACATTTTAAGTGGATTACACTGATCAACAAAAAAAAAACATTTGTTTCTGGCCTGGACTTTTGCAGCTGTTCTAGACTAATTTCAGGGTGCTGATTCCAAATCTGATCTCAGATTTGCTCTATCACATCATTTTTATGCTATCGGCATACCCCATTTTCATTGATTTTACTCGAAATTAACTCTGTCACTTATGATTGCAAGTTGTTGCGAGTCAGTGACTGCTTTAGTGTTAAATATGGTGCTGTATTTTTAGGATAGTGTGTTTATAATATCATTTTATGTAGATATCCACATTTTCTTGGTTCTTTCGGTAAAGTCACGTAGAAGGGAAGTAATAAAATAATAAAAATAAAACATAATAAAATAAAATAATTCTCACGACGTTTCGGCTACAACGCAAGCAGCCGTCTTCAGGTGAAGAATGAGACACTGCCAAGCTAGGAGCTTATAAGCTCCCCCATTTAGACGGCTGCTTGTGTTGTAGCCGAAACGTCGTGAGAATTATTTTATTTTATTATGTTTTATTTTTATTATTTTATTACTTCCCTTCTACGTG
Organism: Lampetra fluviatilis; assembly: GCF_964198595.1. Taxonomy (NCBI): domain Eukaryota; kingdom Metazoa; phylum Chordata; class Hyperoartia; order Petromyzontiformes; family Petromyzontidae; genus Lampetra; species Lampetra fluviatilis. Next base: position 9,237,515 of record NC_136293.1, read on the forward strand.
ACTTTACCGAAAGAACCAAAAAGATGAATCCCTGCAGTCACGAAAGCTTTAAATCGAAAAATATCCACATTTATTTAATATTTTTCTTCTGCCAGTTTTTATTGAAAATGCAATATTTGATATCTCAAAAACCTGATGTGATAGACAAAAACGGATGCCAGATTTGGAATCAGCACCCCAAAATTACATTAATACCGTTGGAATACCTTATGCCAGAAAAAGTGTGTTGACCAGTGTTATTTGTCGTATTTAGTCGGACAACGTGAGCGCGCTGAGTTTCCGCTGTCAGAGCGCGTGGTGGACCGGCGCGTCAGGCAGCAGCCGTTGTGCCACTGCCCCGCCGCGTGCTCTGCCCGTGGCGACTTCGGCCCTCTCTCTCGTCGAGTCCGGCTTTGGCAGGGCTCTCGGTGGGGACGGCGTTTGAACGCTGCAGCTGGGGGGAGGGGGCGGGATTGGGTTTGATGGGTGCTAAGATGGCCTGCCAGCCTGGAGCTGGGGTCACGAGTGGTGAGATCATCTTCTTGGTTCTTTCGGTAAAGTCACGTAGAATGGAAATAATAAAATAATAAAAATAAAACATAATAAAATTATTCTCACGACGTTTCGGCCACAACGCAAGCAGCCGTCCTCTCTCCACCCGAGGACGGCTGCTTGCGTTGTGGCCGAAACGTCCCTGCAGTCACGAAAGCTTTAAATCGAGTGGTGAGATGTTAACTCCCTCGCCTGGTATACAGGAGGTCGTGGTTTTGCCCCGTGGTCGTGTGAATTTTTCTCTGGGTCCCTCCGATCCCCCCCCCCCCCACCCCCCTATTTAGAAACACGCATTTCGCGTTTAGAGTATTTGCCTGCTATAAATATCCACACGATAAGGGGCCATCCATTGAGTACGTACGCATGGAGGGGGGAGGGGGGGTTAACCCAAATGCGTACGCTTGCGTATGGGGGGTCTACTGACAATGTACGTATAGGAAACGTGGGGGGGTGGTGAAGCATCGATAATAATGTGTCTACATTGGCCTTCAAATTAGTTAGTATGGCGGTGGACTTTCTGTTTGCTTAAACACGTTAATATTGTTAATCCTTGATCGTTTCTGCGCGGATTAAATATCGGCCGAACTATAGGATTCGGGGGGGGGGGTCAAGCGAACGTACGCAGGTGGGTGGGGGTGTAAAAAGTCTGCTTGCGTACAGGGAGGGGGGAGGGGTCAAGTTTTGAGAGATTTTTGCGTACCTACTAAATGGATGGCCCCTAAGCCACTTCGCTTGAGCTATCATTTGTGGCCAGAAAATCGCTTCTGAAAAAGAGCTGTGCGGCTCAGGTGAGACTTGCCCGGTAAGATTAAGAAGAAATACAGAATAGCTTCGAGTTACACGCACGGGTCTGTCCCCCGCCCTCCTGCAGAGCGAGGTCGCTCGCTCATCTCTCCTGGTGTTTGAGCTTCGTCATGTCGTACGTGTGGCTTTCCCTCGGTCCTCTTTCGTTCCCTCCCGTCCGCAAGCGTTCCTCAAAGAGATGTTGCTTGTCATGCCTCCTAATTGTGAGCAGCCCCCTTGCGACGGAAGAGTCAAAAAACGAATCGCCTCCCCCGATATACCCGGGGCCGCCAACGCCGTCATCCCATCTCGTTCATTGCATTGCCCGGTAAAATGACGCGTGCGGCTTAAGACGAATTAAATTCACCGCGTCGATATTTCATCGGATCATCGATCGGCGCGCGCGAGCAAGAGAACAGGCGACGTGGCCGTCACGAAGCAGCCGCCACCACCCCCCTCCTCCCCTCCCCCCCCCCCGTCGTGGAAAACGTTTCGGGCTCGACCCTCGAGGTCCCTCTGGTGGCACCGCACGGCGTCTGTCCAACTCTGCTCGTCGCCGCTCCGCTCCGGCGATGCTTTCCGCGATGACCAGCCATCGGGCGCCTTTTGCGAGTTGAGCGGAGGGTGAAATTTGCATGCGAATGTAGACGAGCGGGTGATCACGAAGAGGCGAAGCGTGGCCGGGGGGTCGCAAGGGACTGGAGTTGCTGTCGTAGGGTACGGCACGGATATCGCGCTCGTGCGTACGCACGTGTGTGTAGTGGGGAGCGGTGGTGTAGTGGTTAGCGCGCTGCGCTGCGAACCTGGCGAACCGGGTTCGATTCCCGCTCACGGCCAACACCAGTGACGATTATCTGAACCGGTTCTGGGCATCCCCTAGGTCGACTCAACCTCAAATGAGTACCTGGTGCGATGTGGAAATATTGCCACTGGGGAGACAAAGGCGGTCGGGCGTGGTGCTGGCCACCCACCCCCTCGTGTGCCGTACCGGCCTTCATAGGTGCTCGCTAACAGCACTTTCCCCAACAGTCTGTTAAGGCTATATAAGTGATCTTTGTCTTTTCGTGCATAACGGTTAGTGCGCCACGCTATGAACCCGGCAACCCAGGTTCGATTCCCGCTCACGGTCAATACCAGTGACGATTTTCTGTACCGGTCCTGGGCCTCCCCTTGGTCGACTCAGCCTCAATTTAGTGCCTGGTTGTGCTGCGTAAGCATCGCCACTGGGGAGACAAAGGTTGCCGGGCGTTCGTGGCACTGGCCACCCGCCGGCGCTCGTGTGCCACAAGTGCCGGCCTTCATAGGTCACTCCTCGCTAACAGCACTTGCCCCAAAAGTATGTTAGAGGCTACACGGGCAGACCTTTGTCTTTGTCCTTTGGCCCCGTTTGCAAATTATGGAGCCTGAAGGGTTGTGTGGGAGTTCGTGAAAACGAGCAGCCATTTGGGGGCCCTCTCACGCAGTAAATATTACATGCGCGGGTCCACCACATGCAAGCTACGCGTCGTATAATCACGTGCAACTGGGGCTAATTATGCTTCACAGGAGTCGGACGTCTTTATTCGCATTACTTAACTGGAGTTTTATGTCTCTATTCGGATTATCTACCGCATGTTCAAAGCCTTAGTGAATATATGTGTGTGTGTGTACGTGGGCCCACGTGTCCGGCACATACGTGGTACTAAAATATTGCCGCTTTGGTGGTCTTGCGCAGTAAATGTTGTGTATATTGTGTGTGTGTCCATGATTGTATCATGTAATTTTGATGTACAGCGCAGTGATTATGCCCCCGTTTATTTTATTGTGCAGCGGCAAATAATTACGGGCTGACTTTACAGCCGTATAAATTACGACGAGTGGAACGGCGGTGCAGTGGTTCGCGCTGAATGAACCGAGCTCAATTCCCGACCAACAGCCAACATCGGTGGCAAGCGATATCTAAATCAGTCCTGGCTCCCCCCACCCCACCAATCCACACTGACCACCGTGTGGTGAAGTATGGTCAAACATCCCCCTTGACCGATACTTGTCACTTTGTTTCTGCAATAACATTTTTGGAAAATATCTTTGAATGTCGCCGTGAACAGCCGCAGCGAAAGCATCGTCGCCTTGCCCGACTCTCCTTCGGTATTTCGGTCATTTTTATTCACAAAATCTCACGAATCAGATCGCACCTTCCATTTGCGCGGTTGACTATGTACGGTGCGAAAGAAGTGCAACATACGTACATGCATATCAGAGAATAAACGTATAAACTACAGACATCCTAAAACGACTGCGTGCATGTCCCCAAGAATTGATGTGCTTCCAGCGTTAAGGCGTCACAGCCCTGCAACTTAAAAACATAAAACATATTTTTTTTTACCAAGTAAGGTCCACTAAGCTACAATAGCTCTTTTTTATAAGCGACCTGGCCACAAATGATAGCTCAACGAAGTGGCTTATCATCACGTGGACATTTACATCAACCAAATACTCTCAACGCATGTTTCTAAATGTAGGGGGGGGGGGGGGGGGGAACCGGAGGACCCGGAGAAAAATTCACGCGACTATGGGGACAACATGCAGACTCCAAATATACAGCAGGCGTCAGGGTTGGGATCGAACCCACGACCTCCTGTATACTAGGCGAGGTAGTTAACATCTTACCACCATGGTGCCCTGCGGCCCTGATGTACTAGTTAGCACACTGAACAATACAGAGATCGCGACGTTCTTAATCCCCCCCCCACCCCAAGCAGCGGCATAACTGGATTCATCGCAGTCGATCGGCTGGTCACATGTGGTTGGACAGACAAAGTAGGGGGTATATATTTCGATTTAAAGCTTTCGTGACAGCAAGGATTCATCTTCTTGGTTCTTTCGGTAAAGTCACGTAGAATTGAAATAATAAAATAATAAAAATAAAACATAATAAAATAATTCTCACGACGTTTCGGCCACAACGCAAGCAGCCGTCCTCAGGTGGAGAACAGGTCTGTCGAGGAGACAGAGTCTGAATGACGGCTACTTGCGTTGTGGCCGAAACGTCGTGAGAATTATTTTATTATGTTTTATTTTTATTATTTTATTATTTCAATTCTACGTGACTTTACCGAAAGAACCAAGAAGATGAAAGTAGGGGGTGTTCTCCCACCTTCCAAGCCATCATTCCAGCGTGCGAGAGTCGGCCAACATACCCCCGAGAGCTCCCTCTAGCGGGAGGCAACGCTTGTCCCAGCAGTGGCGCGAGAGCGAGAAATTACCAGGGCTACCCCCTCTACCTTCTGATATCCACAGCGGGGGGCACCCAGTGACCGGCACGCGCATGTACCCCCCCCCCCCCCCGCACGTGGACAGAACCTGAAGCGCGTGGCGGAGGTGTGGATGGACGAATACGCCGAGTTCGTGTACCAGCGGCGGCCCGAGTACCGCCACCTGTCGGCCGGCGACCTCACCGCCCAGAAGGAGCTGCGGCGCCATCTGAACTGCCACTCCTTCAAGTGGTTCATGCAGGAGGTGGCGTGGGACCTGGCCCGCTTCTACCCGCCCGTCGAGCCGCCCGCAGCCGCCTGGGGAGAGGTGCCCGCGTCCGCGCAGCGCGAGACACTTTACGGCGCCTCTTTTGATAATTGTTTTTTTTACCCTTTTATCTGGCAACAAACACTTTTGGCGTCATCTGGTCCACCAACAGCGTGTGAGACTAGGCTCTAAGGAAAGCTGTCTTGGGTGTGGACCAATCAACTTCAAGGACAGTGCACATTATCAGAGTTATGTTTTTTGTTTGCATTATGACTGCAGGTATTGTGGTCTATGCAAACATGACTCCTTGTAAAAAAAAAGGTGTCAGTTTTGTTGCCAGATAAAAGGGTAAACAAACAATTATCATATTTTTTACTGGCAAATGAGGTTCCAATGGCGCCTCTTTTGTTCCCGCTCACTCGCGCACGACATGAGCCGCGCCCGGGGGGGGGGGCCCTGCGGGTCGAGAAGCGCCAGGTTTGTTTTTCCACTGCAGGAGCAAAGCCACGTAAATGTACTTATGTCCGTTTAACCTCTTTTGCACCGTACGTAGCCAACCCCGCTAATCGGAGGTGCGGGGTAAGGATGGCAAATTAAACACTTAAAGCAGCTCTCAAGAGGTGAGTTCTCAATCTCGAGTTGAAAGCGCTTAGCTCCAGTGGCTTCCTAATATCGGAGGGAAGCCGTGCCGAGTCGTGCTGCTGACGTCACACCGACATCACACCGGCGTCACACCGACGTCACACTGACATGAATGCTTCATTATCCCCACCGCCTCCGGCCCTGCTTTTGAACCCGAGCCAGATTCAGATGTCTTTGCGAGGCCAGCGTAGCACGCTATGCTAACCGGCTCGCCATGGCAAATAGCCAGCGGCAAATAGCCAGCGGGGCAATAGTGGCAGGTCGTAGAAGCGTCACCTGGCTGTCAGTTGCCTGAACACATTTTTATTTATACAGCATCTCAATGCAATAGCACTTCAGGATGCTCCACAACATAAAAAAAAAACATTTTGGGTGGGTGGGGGGAGAAGGGGATTGTGGTGCGGCAGGGCGGTGAAAGACGGAAGAGAGGAGGAAAAGGGAGCACCGTGACCCAACCCGGGATTAAGCAACCGGGGCCGAGCAGCAACAACGAGCCCTCGGTGCAGCCGGGGCAGCCAGGGCAGCTAGGGCAGCACCAATGAGTCCCACAGTTTCCACGGGGGGGGGGGGGGGCTCTTCACCAACGAGTCGCAAGCGGCCTCAAGCCATCGGTGGACAGTTCACTTAGTCCCTCCGCGTGGGATCGTCCGGTGTATAGTGAGCCGAGCGAATGTGAGGTGGAGTGAAACTAAATGAAAACTAAACTATTTATATGTTGCCAGGTGAGGCCCACTGAGCTGTGTAGATTTTTTTTCAGAAGAGACCTGGCCACAAATGATCGTTGAACGAGGTGGCTTATCATGTGGACATTTATAGCAGCCAAATACTCTGAGCGCACGTTTCTAAATGTGGATGGAAAAACCGGAGGATCCGGAGAAAGATCCACGTGACCAAGAGGAGAGAGAGACACGCAAACTCAAAATATACAGCAGGCGTCAGGGTAGGGTGTTCGAACCCACGACCTCCTGCGTACCAGGCGAGGTAGTTAACATCTCGCCACGATCTGTACATAGACACAGAGCGACTTCTGAAATAAAGCTGACATTTGGGCAGCGTGAGCTTACGAAAGAAAGATCATCCTTGACATTCTTTGACTGCCTCTCGGGTAGATGGTATGTCTACAACATGTATGCAATGTGTTTATAAACAAATAGGTGACATTAGAATGGTAATGATAGTAATTTGAAGGCCTTTGCCAAGTGACTGTTGGATGCAGGCCTCCCCCAATGTCAGAATTAGAATCAGAATATGTATTTATACTGGAGGAATCCAATTAGCTATACAGCTCTTTTTCACAGATGTCCAGTAGTGGCGATTGATGGACCATAATTCACCACACTGGTTAGAACGGGTTTTGTCAAGAAGAGTGAGGGATCATGGTCGGTTAAAAAATATCACCCGGCGGTGATGTTAGACGTGGATGGGAATCAAAAATTTGGGTCGTCGAATTTACAGCGCAGTGCGCAAATCACCGCGCCACCCTTCCAACCCAGTTTGTAAATACGTATTCATGAAAGCTTGATGATTACAAACCCAAATTACGCGTTGGGGAACACTCCACTTTTTTTTCCAGATCTAGTTTTTTTTTGCGTACAATTGTGGCAAATTAGCTGAAAATATTTTTTTTTACAAATCTCGGTGGAAAACTGCCCTTCTGCCATCCTCATAAATGGGTTTAATTTTTTTTTGGTAATTGATACATTTTACAAACCTGCTTTTTGTAACATTCGTGCAGCATATTAATGACGATTATTATGATTGCGCTGGCCTTAATAAGTTCACGTTGTTCTTTGACTGCGTGTGTCAATGAGTGGATCGCAGACAGAATACCAAATTAGCTACGCGAGCACAATTCAGCGTGGGCTCCATCGTGTGCACGTGCACGCGGGAGGATATATATGTGCGCTACAAACATGACCCCCTCCCACGCCCCGCACTGGAACATTAGTTTGGAAAAAATTAGATCGGACGCAGCGTAATTCCAAGGAAGGATTCGGTTCGCCACAGAAGTGACCAAAACGTTGCAATTAACCCCTTAAGGCACCTTGCATGTTGCATGGAGCTAAGAGTACGCGATGGGGATAGCGTTTCGGTACAAAAGGAGTTGCTTTCTTTTCATTATATAATTGTATTACAAGTGGTGTTTTGAAAAAAACATCCCCAGGAGTAGAGGTTGACACTGGCAACCTGACGGAGATAAATTAAATTGGAAGCGCAACTAAGCAAGGGGGTAAAAAAAAAACCTTCATGAAATTACCATGAATTCTTCTGTGCTCCTGCTTCGAGTGCAACAGTGTAAAGGTTAAGGCCTAGTTTTCATTAGGTGGCGCTTCTCAGGCCCATTAAGGAAGCTTTTCCAATTTTGTATATTTCCACGAGATTCTCCCTCAAACCGCGTCGTTATGCTAATCAGCTCCGTACCCTTCAGTCTGACGCAAAGAGAGTCCTAACAAGCTTAAAGCTGACTCCAAATTGACCTCAAACCTGCAATTTGCAGACAGCACACCTGCGCACATTCGGGTGCAATCTCATTTTGGTTCATCTGTTCTTTCCCGGGAGTAAATGCGAGGAGGTAAATCTTCCCCCACTCATGTTGCTGCACGTACGTGTGGGAGTGGCATTGAATGGTACACATGGAGCTTGAGCCATGGACTTGCCCTTGGACAGGGAAATTAAAACTACGGTCGAATAATCTCCATCAAGCTGCACGGCATAGAGGGAAAGCCCTCATCCAGCAGTGGATGAACACAGCAGGCTGTGCTTGTCAGGAAGTCCCTCCACGTGCACTGATGTCTACTGCACATCGATTTGTCCGGCGCAGATCAGAAACTCGGCAGCCAACCTGTGCATCGACGGAAAGCACGGGGGGACTGGCACGGAGCTGCGTCTTGACACGTGTGTGAAGGACGGCTCGGAGCGCACCTGGTCGCACGAGCAGGTAAGGGAACGTCGCCCGGACACCGTGGGACCGACCTCCTACGAGCCAGGTGCAAAACCGGGCGCAGCCATTATTGTTCCTTCCTTCAATTACTTCTAACTCCTTACCTCGGCGTGTATAGGATATGTTGCCAAAATATTCTTAGACTTTTTCGGTAAAGTCACGTAGGTAAAAAATGTACATTTATAAAAGTAAAATAAAATAAAAAATCACGGCGTTTCGGAGGCAACACAAGCCTCAGTCTTCAGGTGGAACCATCACAGCACGATAGCTACTTGATACAGCTACGTATGGTGTGAAATAATTTAATCGTACATACATACAACAAATATAAATGTTTTCAATAAATTCAAATCGTTGAATGTCATCCACAAAATTCATTATTATTATTATTTGTTTCGCACATGTTTAGACATCCAATAACATAACCAGGAGTGTAGGTTATGTAGGTACAGGTAAAACCCATTGGATGATAAATGCTAATTTTAGATGGGGGCACCATAGCAACCTGGTTACAGCATAAGAAACATTAATAAAACAAACCACAAACAACTGTACACGGTCAAGTTTCTGAATGGCAAGATCATGCATCAACTTGAGTGGAATGCGTAAGACATTATACACACTCTCTGGTTCTTTCGGTAAAGTCACATAAAAATAAAATAAATTAAATAATAAAGTACGACGTTTCGATAGCAACACAAGAAACCGTCATCAGGTAGAACTCAATTTGAGAGAGAGAGACAAAACACAGAGACACACAGACAGACACACAAGCAGAGAGAGACAACACAGAGACACAGAGAGAGGCACACAACATAAACACACAGAGACCCAATGCCTCTGTGTCAAATCAAGTTTGACATTATATCCAGTTGATATTAGAGGCCCAGGGCAGCCTAACTGGCAGCAAGCAGTCGTTAAAAATAACTGGAAAGAAAATGAAACACCACGAGTACACCAAAACACAAGAAAAGTTTTCAAAGCGCCGAACGTTTGTGGTAGAGGTCCCTAAATCTCGCTCAACTCGAGGGAAGTTCCATCGGCCGGAACGCCCGTTTCCTGGAGAGCCTCACACGTAAATGCCAACCGTTTGATAACAACAAGAGCGGACATTTTCAGATTAAGATTTAGTGCCACCGCCTCCCGCCCAATTCTTGGTAAATTTACACACCGGTGACAAGGCGTCCTTCATGCTCAACCGCCCGGTTTCCCAAAAAACAAATCACGCGGAATGCGTGGCATACATTTCATCGTCGCGGCTACCGCTCGTCCGTGCATTTGCATCCAAAGTTGTATTTATTATCGCCGGTCGCGTGCCGCCACCGCCGCCGCCGCCTCCTCCCCCCCCCCTCCCTCCTCCCCCGCTGCCCGTGGGCCGCTCTTTGCATCCCCCACAGGTGTTCACGTTCGGCTGGAGGGAGGACGTCCGCCCGGGCGACCCGCTGCACACGCGCAAGTTCTGCCTGGACGCGGTGTCGCACTCGGGCCCGGTCACGCTCTACGACTGCCACGGCATGAAGGGGAACCAGCTGTGGCGATACCGCCCCGTGAGCCGCTCACACGCTATGACGCGCTAGCCCGCCGGCGACCGCCATCCGCTCGCACCCACGGCACGGAAACGGTGGAAACGAATGTTGGTTCTCCCTCAAATATTTTTTGTCGAAAATATTTGCTCGCTCCCCCCCCCCCTCCCCTCCCCACGAACAAATATTTGGTGAATATTGGAATTTTTTTTCCAGCCAGCAAACATTTGTCCGTCCATCCCGCTCCCCACCCTCCCTCTCCCCCACTTAAGCAGGGTAGAGCCTGGTTACTGCTTCGGTAACACCCCCCAGGACTTACACAGTGTTGTAGTTGTGGAGCTGCGGTGTGGCCAGGAGAATGGCAGTGTTGCGTGTCACCCCCTCGTTTGCATTGCTTATCTCCGGGCACTCCGTTCCCTTCGCACTTTCGAGCCAAATGCTCACCAACGGATATTGGCCAAACGTCCCAATCCGGCAGGACCCTCCTGAGACCGACTAATTTTTCTACCGGCCACGGCGCTGTCGTTTTACAATGGCATAAAAACGAACGAGTGGCAATTTCCAACCCCCCGTGAGATCACGACGCGTTCCAAATGTCTCGTGTAAGCACTAATAAAACTCGGCATCTTAACGGGGCCCCCAGACCCGCGCTTAAATCGCGGGTCTGCCCCGTGAGCACATCGCGTTTGCATCTCAACCGTCGCTCTCCTTCCGCTGCCTCCCCTTCCCTCCTCTCGCTCGCTGCCCTCCAGGACAAAACCCTCTATCATCCGGTCAGCAACAGCTGCGTGGACTTCCACCAGGCAGAGAAGAAGATCTTCATGAACACGTGCGACGGAGACTCGCTCACACAGCGGTGGCTCTTCGAGAACGTCAACGCCACCGTCCTGGCCAAGTTCAACAGCAGCTAGCACCCCTTCTGCCGCCCGTCCGTTCCCCTCCCTCCCACCGCCACGCCCGCAAGTGTCTCGCTCCTTTCCTGACTCGAGAGTGGAGTGCTGACAGAAGATTGGGAAGGGGGGGGGCAGCCGCACGGACTTCAGCGGCGCTGCGTGCGCTCGCCCGTGGCGTTGAGCGCTGTCTCTCCCCATCCCCTCACCCCCCTCTCCTCTTCCCCCACCCCTTCCCCCCCCCCCCCGCGCGCATCTCTGGGCGCCTGTACGTCCGAACGGGCCGTTCTGACGACCGCGTGCTTTTTTTTGGAACGTGCGAGCACACGTGCATGCAACAAGCACGCACGCGCGCACGCACGCACACACACAAAGAACTCTCTGTTTAGCCTTATAGACTTTTGGGGAAAGTGCTGCGAGTGACCGCTTATTGTGAGGGAAGTGAAATACAGTTCGGGATGTAACATAATTCACGTGCTAACGATCACAGTGACCCAGGTTTGATTGTTCGCCATGATGCACAACATGTGTGGCAATTCTGTAACTGAATCTGACCGATTGTGGACTTCCCTAAGGTCAACTCAGCCTAAAATGTGTACCTGGCGCAGTGTGGTCAACATTAGTGCCGGTGAAGGCAGACGGATATACATGGTGTTGGCCCTACCAGCCACTCGCGCACTTGCACACACAAAGACATGGGCACACACAAAGACAAAGACACATTCATACACGAACATATGGACAAGAGCGCTCAGGCACACACACGCGCCATGCACGCGCACACGCGCACACGCGCGCGCGCGCGCGCGCGCTGGAACACAGCCCACCCCGTTCGAATGCCGCGCTGCAGAATTGTAAAAAACAAAAAAAATCTCGTGGAAACGGACGGACGGAGCAAACTAAACGTCAGGAGGAGTGGCCTCTCTGAGTGGGTGAAGATCTGGCGAGGCTCAAGACGACCACCGTTGAAGTGCGAAGGATTTGTATTCACGACGAGTCTGCTCTTGTGTTGATGCCTGTGGGGCAGTTCGGGCTGGCACGTCCAAAAGTGTGCGTCCGTGCGTTGCGTGCGTGTGTGCGCGCGTGCGCGCGTGCGCGCGTGTGCGTACATTTTTGGTGGCATAAATCAAAAAGTGTGCAGAGTCCTGGCTTGTGTCGGTCACTGCAGGAAACTAGCACATCAAGCAAATCGTTTCACTCAGGAACTTCATTCTCCATCGCACGTTGGCAATAAAGAATAGGCTTTACCCTTTTCCGGAAATAATTACAGGAGGTGTTAAGCTGTTCAAACACCAAATAGGCACACAATGCAAGGCATCAGGTCGGCATTCAGCACACACGCTTGTGGTAAAATATGCAAACAAACATGCTCTATTTGGAATTTGAACATCTGAACAGCTGTATTATTGCTGGGGAGGGTAAAGCCTCTTCTTTTTTTTCATAATTTTGATACCGGCAAAAAGAAAATTGTCCCGTAGATATTTATTTTAGCTTTTGCAATGTAGAACATCTGGCAGTTTTAAATCTCTTGATCGGCAGAAACGATTAACAACCTACAGAAGCGTCGTACAGGGGGGTGGGGGGGGGGTCACGCTGCTGAGAGACGGACGGAACGAGGGGTGCGATTGTTCGCCGCACGTCGCAGCTTTGTAAAAGTTGCAGGTTTTTCCCGACGGGAGGACGCGGTCCTGCGCGTTGATCCAACACGAAGGAAAAATGCCACTCCCAACGGGGGTTGTCTGTCGTCGTAATACCGTTGTCATTCGGCGATGAGGTGTGGAGATGTGTTTGCAGCAGGACGTCGGTCGAAAAAATTGTCGCTCAAGTTTGACCGTGAGCAGACTTCGCTCCGTCGATTTCGGGGGGTATTTTTGCTTTTTTTTCAGGTTCTTCTTTCTTTCTGAATGCAAATCGAGACAAATTAACAAACAAACGAACGCCGGTTTGTTTGTTTTATTTGAGTTTCAACCTTGTGGGGTAAATTATAGTTTCGCCCAATTTGTGGCACTTTTTCATGTTTGGTGCAATAATGGCTTATTGGTATAGAATGTTAAAAATGTAATGACATTGCCCCCCCCTCCTCTCCACCCCCTTCTTGATTCACTGCTGATCTTACTGAACGTACAATGGCCTGGGTTTATTGTTGTGGTCCAAAACAAAATAAAAATTTACAGTTTTTTCAAGTGAAAGTTGCGAGGAAGGTGATCTCAATACTCTGGTAGAGATGGAGCAAATCTAACCTTCCCGATATTTGCAAAATGTTCATGAACCTTTCGATTTAAAGCTTTCGTGACTGCAGGGATTCATCTTCTTGGTTCTTTCGGTAAAGTCACGTGACTTTACCGAAAGAACCAAGAAGATGAACCCTTTAACCTGCCGACAGATATCACTGTCTTAAAACGTAACTTTTACAATTTAGTTTCGTAATAATAATACAAATGCGTTCAACCAGCAGTTGATGGCGAATGTCTGATGATGTTTGTGATGCAGTGTAGCGGTGAGGTTCTTTGGCCTCGTGTACGATATTGACGCAGCACCTTTCCTGTAACAGCTCCATGAAGAATAGTTTTGGTTTTCCTCGCGGTTGCATGTAGACTCGACGGCTCTATGGACTATCTCTCCTGGACTCACGTGAATGGGCAGATGCACAACCTACACCGCTGCTCAAGGGTTTGTGTGTTTTGGGGTTTTTGCGGTTGGACTTCACGGATCTTCGACGTGTTCCCGGGAGCCGGAAAGCTCTTGGCACGGGGAGCGAACCGTCGGACATCACGCCGAACTACAACCCGGAAAGCACATCGGGCAGCAGAAACGACTTAGGAAACAGCGGCTTCACTCTGACGAATCGCCACATGCCTACAATCCTGTGATTAAAAAAAAACATGACTTACAGTGTAGCTGCAAAATAAAACAAGTTTTCTATTGTACGCGTGTACATATGAATACTGTATATACATACACGTGTGTACATACGATAATGCCAGATTTCCTAAATCGTTTGATTTTGTAATGTCACCCAGTGTGTGTTTTTTTGGGGGGGTTGGTTGTTTTTTTCTTCTATTCGCCCTCTTGTGTACAGTGTCCGCTCGCGAAACTTTCATCATTGCCTCTCAAATCGGGCTGCCGCAACACGGGGACCCGACGATATATCGTGCGACTCACGATATATCGTGCGACCCACGATATGTCGTAGTTGTACCATTTGCAAAAAAAAAACATCGTCACGGGACGATAACTGCGTCTCATGATTCACGTTCTTTTTTCCCCCATTTCCTGTCCAAATATTTCTCAAATAACGATAGTTTAAAAAGTAGTTAAAGTAAAAACAAAGCTATTACTCATTAAATAATTTGATGGAGTAGTTGGCAGAATGGCGATTATAAGATGTCATCATTTTCTGACGACCTTTGAGCACCGTCTATTGTAAAGGTGCAGTGTTTAGAAGTGTTGAGATAATTGCAGTGGGATATCTTTTCAGCACTGGTCTTGCACTTTAAAGTACATCAAAGCACAACAACCATATGACGAGAATGTGAAACGCAAATTACGAGGCTACGAATAAACTGATATTGCGCTAATGGACTTATCTTGAAATGGGAATAGCCGATCGGATATCACGAACGAATCATATCGCGGCAGTCCTAGCCTCAATAAGCGCGCGGGTACAGAGCTTGCTTGCTAAGTGATCACTGCGGTGGTGAATTCCAGCTTGCTTGCAGCCTCTTGAACACACTTGCGCGAAATGTTTATGGAGCCTCCTGCACTTCTCCACTTCAAAGCACCGAATAAAATTGCCCCGACACAAATTGGCGGGTCTGTATTGCAGCGGCAAATCACTGCAGGGCCATGGTTTCGGGTGTCATGGTCACGAAATGAAGAACCTATTCAGAACTGTCGCAGAACAGCGCGCCTCCCCGTTATAGAACGGGTCCGCAGAAGAAAATATCAGAGAACTGCTTCTGAAATCTCTTCAAGTGACCTCTAATCCACACGAGGGAGCAGCATTGTCTCACCTCGCTCTGGCAGACAAACTGAACGTTTGAATTTCTCGACTGGAATTTAACCGAATTAGCTGCAGGACCAAATTCAATGTTATGGGTTTTTTTGTGCAGTCATTCGTGGACCGGGCCACACTGGATTCGTATCAAGGATCACAGTGGTGCCGAATCAGCACTGATATTTGAGGCACCCGGCCACAGCAGGATTCGGCTGAAACGGTGAAAACCTTTTTGCTGGAATGAATAAGCATCAATGATTAATTCATTCATTCATGCTGTCTCCGCTGGTGTGCCTGGTGGTTTGCGCGTCCATCTATTGCACATCTGGCATCACACCTGGGCTCACTTTGGGGGAGGGAAAAGTCCTGCCAAGGGAGTTGCTTTTTTATTTTACGCATCTTTAGCAATTCCTTTTCAGGTGTCAAAAAAACCCCCCACCACATTTGAGATGCCGAATGGAAACGCGGATGTAGCGCTTGTTATTAGAGTGTTCTTACGAGGGATTCTTATTTATGTCTCTGCTACAGGAATGTAGAGGCGGCAATAACCAATAGGCGACAGTTTAAAGCCCCCGTCAGCCACTTGTCGGCAGACTCCAAGATCGAGTGGCTGTTATGTTCGACATGAAACAACGAGTGTCGGCCCGTACCTATTTTTGTCCTCGTTTTTGCTGTTAATTTACCTTCGTTAGTGCGCTCGCTTCAGCTCCGCCGGCAGTTGCTGCTTGGCTTCGCATAAATTCTCAGAAACTGCTCCGAGCACCGACTGAATTGTAAGTTCAGGCTGCCTGCCGCCAGCAATACCAAACAACACCGCGCAACTGGAAACCAACCGCAAGTGGAAAATTCTGTGTTTGGCGACGGTTCCCCCCGTCAGCATTTGGAAGCAGCCTTAACTACGGTGGGAAGGCGAGTGCCCCGAAAAAAAACACATTTATTTCCTGATGACTTTTTTTATATATTAAGAGAGAAGTGGTTGCAATCGGCAACCTGAGCCGAAGCTGCGGGATGTGTGCGCCGTGACGGCGTGGCGTCGTGCATGGCGTGCGTCGGACAGTTATTACTTCAATTAATCTAAAATAATGTCCCGTGGGGCTGGCCGTGTGTGTCGATTGGCAGCAACAGCAACCATTGTACATTCGACGATGTTGTGCTTTGTCCTCCACTGGGTTTTTTTTCATAATCAAAACACATTAACGCTTTAAACATGATTTTAGAGGGATAAAAAAGGGGGTAACATTCTGATGTTTTATAAATGGGAGTAATTTAATTTTAGTTTACATGTAAGGTTCATATGGTGGCTCCTTTCTTGGAATTTCACAAAACACTTGATGTTTTATTTTATCGGTAGAGATGGGTGCGGAATTGATCAACTTGATTTTAATAAAGGTTCAAAGATTTTTTTTTTCCAACAAAACTTGCGTTGTCCGTCATTCTTCGTCTTTCGTATGGCATTGTGAAAAGCAACAGTTTATATTTTTTCTTAATGATCGTCATAAATGAAAGCAAAGGTTCCTCATCCAGTCCAATGATGTGGTTGACGCAGTGTGGATTTCAGCAATACTGCCAGGATGTGCATGGATGGAGCATTCATCGGTGATGTGCTTGATGGTTTGGACTTCTCCACAGTCGCAGTTGGGCGATTCCTTGATCTTCCATTTATGGAACGTGTACGCACATCTGCCGTGTTGTGTTCAAGCGTGGTTCAGCGTGGTCCACGGTCGTCGCAGAAGAGAGAATCCCGGTACTTCCACCGTCGGATCGTGAATGATGCTTTTGTTTGCCACGTCCATGATTTAGACCACCGTCATTCACGAGTGCGTGTGTCTGTGTGTATGTCCTTGCGGGGACCAATAACAGTAACGAATTGCTATACTGGTCCTAGGCGTCTCCTAGGTTGACTCAGCCTTCAATGTGAACCTGGTGTGGTGTGTAGCCATAAGCGCTGGGGAGACAAAGGCAGCCGGGATGGTTCTAGCCACACCATCCTCTCGTGCCGTTCCGGCCTTCATGGGTGCTCGCTAACAGCACCTGTCCCAACAGTCTGTTGAGGACTATATGGGGGGGGGGGGGGTCTTTGTGTTTGCGGAATTGTGTGAGAAGCAGTGGCACCGTGGTTCGTGAACTCTCCACGATTTAGACATTCTGGGTTAAATTCCACATCGTGGATAACACGAGCGACAAATCTACAAAGTTTAATATAATGCCCTTCATCCTCGCAGAGTTCTGGATCCCTGTTTTGTCAGAGGGCCCTGCATTGGGATATTTGACCAATTTTCATAATATACTGTTTGGAACATGGGAGGAAATCTCAGTACCTGCAGAAAACCCACAAGTGAGGGGGTGACACGGCTCCGCACAGATTGATTCACCCCATTGCTCTATTGCCATCTGCTGGGCATCACACGGGCCAAGCTCACCACACAAATATTCCCAGGAAGTCTCCCACCCAAGTACTAAGCAGGCTTAACTCTGCTTAACTTTCAAGAACTTAGCTTCAGAGAACATGCAGGGTGAGTTGGTCGCCAAGTACCTGTCCTGGTCCTAGCCCAATTTAACTGTACCCTAAATCTGTATCTTTTGCTGCCACTCCATTATTAGTATCGGCCACGAGAATATGTATATACCTCGTGTCTCACACAACGCAGGACGAGTGGATTTTCCAAGTAACCCCCAGATAACTGTAATCTCATTATAACGTCGCACGAACTGATGTAAGACTAAGATTGTAACATTGCACCCATTCATCGATGAACGTTGACTCAAACTCAGGATGCATGCATTGAATTGGGAGTGTACAGGTCATTGTTTTTAAAATTTGCGAAGATTGTTGTGTGATGCATTAAACATGATTCCTGCCTGGACGAGACACCACTACCATCACAATGTAATATATATATAATCCCGACCCTGAATCACAATCTGGGGGTGGTACCCGGAGGTAGGGGTGCATGAGAGTCTAGATCAAGAGTTGGCAAACTCTTGAGTCATTTATCCATGTTTGCCAATGAATTCACAAAGCAGGTGTATACACAGGTAATTGAAGAGAGAGAGAGAGCGCGAGCGAGCGAGGGGGAGCACTTAATTACACGCGAGAAATGCAACAGAAAAAGCACTCCAGTAAATTTACTGGCTTGGCCAGAACCGCTCTGATGGATTTGCAAACTTCAGCTGAATCTCAGCCAAGTCCTTAGTTCAAATCTGCACGCCAGGCGGAGGGCACAATGTGCCAGTATCCCCAAGCTATGTGTTGGCATTTGGTTGGTGCTCATTTGTATTATTGGTCTTGAGCTGATGTGAAAATCCCACATTCCTATGACAGAATCCAGTTCGTAACAATAGTTTCAGCTTGTGTCGCGCATAGTACCACAGGCAAGCAGGAAGGCAGCCGCGTGATGAGCCGGCATCAACAATGGCTCAAGCTCTGCGGTCCTCGATATATTATATATCATAAATAAACCTAAACCTATCAGCATCAACACCAGCAAACGGCACGACACAAATCCCATCGAGCAGACGAGCAAGCAGCTCTTGCCCACAGTGCGGCCGACGCTTCCGCTCAAGGACTGGGCTCTCATCCCACCAGCGCGCCAGGAGCATGCCACTTCAATCGCTGTTCTTCGCAGTCATCATCGTTCGCGAGGGACAGCCGAAGAGAGATACGTGGGGGGAGTAGGGCCGGATTAAGATTTTGTAAGTCCCTGGGCTACAGGTACAGCGAGGCCCCCAGTAATATTTTCAAAAGGAAAAAAAGTTAAAGAAAATTTTAATTTATTTTTACAAGGCTAACAACAAATAAAATTCGGCATTCACAAATGAAATAACTTTTCACTTCATCTCTGGAGGCCCTCCAACTAGCGGAGGCCCCTGGGCTGCAGCCGCCAAAGCCCCGTGCCTTAATCCGGCCCTGGGGGGGGGGGGACTGTGGAGGAACTGACTCTATCCCACACGGACAGAACAGGCGGAATCCACATTCTTTTTTCATAATAAACGTTTTTGGGTTAGATCGCGTTATATATGAATGTGTCGTAACCCTCCACCACCCGACACGGCCAATCAGCAAAAAAGAGTCACGTTGACAAAAGACAAATAGTTCACTACTTTAGCCCACCGGTGTGTTTAAGAGTGAATCCACAACATTTACAGTTTTTGAGTGTTGATGTGGATTCACTCTTCAACACACCGGTGGGCTGAAGTAGTGAACTATTTGTCTTTTGTCAACGTGACACCTTTGTGCTGATTGGCCGTGTCGGGTGGTGGAGGGTTACGACACATTTATAAATAACGCGATCTAACCCAAAAACTTTATTATGAATAATATTGGTCGCGAAAGCCTACGTGTTAAACTCAAATTTTTTTGCTGTCCCGCCTTCTCCTGGGCGAGCCACAACCGCCTGGCTCCAATGGAAAACACTTTTCTGTAAATTTCGATTTAAGGGCTTTCGTGACTGCAGGGATTCATCTTCTTGGTTCTTTCGGTAAAGTCACGTAGAAGGGAAATAATAAAATAATAATAATAAAACATAATAAAATAATTCTCACGACGTTTCGGCCACAACGCAAGCAGCCGTCCTCAGGTGAATAACAGGTCTGTCGGAAAGACAGCGTCTGAATGGGCACCACCAGGCTTGGCAGCGTATATTTAAGCTGGGTTGGAGGGGGGAAGGGGCGCCTTGACCAAGGAATTTGCATATCAAGAGGAATTTAGCATATTTATGGGAAATGCAGATATGGGATTAGTCACTACTTGTGGAATGCGTAGGAGGTGGGGGGGGGGTTCAAAGTCATATTATGCCCGTGCATTATGCAGTATGCAGGATCTTCACCTGAGGACGGCTGCTTGCGTTGTGGCCGAAACGTCGTGAGAATGATTTTATTATGTTTTATTTTTATTATTTTATTATTTCCCTTCTACGTGACTTTACCGAAAGAAACAAGAAGACACTTTTCTGTAGTTTCCTCCGAGGTTGACGGTCGCCTCCTTATCACTCCTCTATCGCTCCTCGCTCGTGGCTACTGTTTCCATGGACTTCCATTCCACTGGTTCTGATTCTTTCATCTCACTGCTCTCGACTCTGGAATGCCCTCCTTCGCCCGTCCCTCATCTCACGATTCTTAGAACATTGCTTCAATTCGACAGACGTATGAACTCTTTCCCATTACAGCGGTGGTTCTTCATTTTAAGGCCCGCTAGCCACTGGCGGCCCCTAGTGGCCTTTAGTGCGGCCCCCAACAATACACAAATGTGAAAACAACCGCCATCATCATCATCGTGTTGCTGTCAAGCCCCCAATGATTTCAAATGTGTGGCGGCCCTCACACCGATGATGTCGTATCGGCGAAAGTGGCCCCCTCTGAAAATTAGTGAAGAACACTATTACACCTTCGATAGTGCTGTTTGTTACTGGCCGCTTGGACCCTGTGCTCAGAAACTATGATTTGTTTTTTAAAGTACATTTCTTTAATACAGCGATGTGACCTTGACTTGGAGTTGAACTTGTTTCCTCGAGGTCACGAGCCACCCTGTCTAAGCCATCCCAGGCATATAATTTACGCCCTCTTTAATACGGCGAGGCACGCGTTAATTGCAGTTGCCGATTGGATTGCAATAGCGATTAGTATTGCAGTGCAACAGGTTTCAACATATCACGGTGAGGCGTGTGATCGTGGGAGTGGAGTGTGTGCAATTGTGTGGGGAGCGGTCGTGTAGTGGTTAGCACGCTGTTCTACGAACCAGGTGACCCTAGTTCGATTCCCAATAACGGTGAACACCGGTGACGATGATCTGAACCGGTCCTGGACCTCACCTAGGTCGACTCAGCCTAAAATGGCGGCCGTCCGTGGTGTTAGCCACCCACCCCTTCGTGTGCCATGCCGGCCTTCATAGGTGCTCGCTAACAGAACTTGCCCCAACAGTATGTTCAGGCTACATGGGGGATCTTTGTCTTTGAATGAGCATCAGCATTGGGCGGACGAAGGCGGCTGGGTATGGTTCTGACCACACCACCCACGTGTGTGCCACGCATGCTTCAATATGTGCTCGCGAACAGCACTTGCTCCAACGAGCGGTATAAAAATAAACTGGCTGGTTTTATTTGTTTTTCGTGCAAAGGAAATTGGCAATTTCCTTTGCACATTCATGACACTGCCGCTGGATGGCGCTGCGGGCAGCTGCTACCGCTCCAGGTTTGTAAACGGCTGCATAAGTTTATCATCCCAGGCAGCAGACATTCATGTAAGGTCAATTCGTGAAACTTAAGAAAAGTGTGCAAATATGAATGTGTTGGAGCTATAAAAAAATATATAAACTTGTATAGAAAGCCATAGGTCATGTTATTACAATTATTCATTATTTTGGGTTAGATTGTGTAGGTACTGAATGGTATATTTGTTAAACTGTAGCTCTCCACCACTCGACAAGTTGTCAAATGGGATAAATGTGACAATCGATTTGGTTTTTCACCAAACTGGAATATTATAACTCAAGCAAGTCTATACATGTAACTACACTCAATATTATCCAATCTCGATCCACTGTTGGATGCTGGAAATCCTGCTAAAAGTGATGTGTCTGAAGCAATCACCATAGGCCCTATATACTTTTTTATTCAAGATTACAATGCATGATTTTTTTTTTTCTCCAGCTACTCCAACTTCCATCATGCTATAGAGAGTATCCATCAGCGCATACCAGGTGTTATAGGTACGGGGCGGTGAGGGAGCGCCGCGATTGCGAGATGTTAATTACCTCGCCTCGTATACAGGAGGTTGTGGGTTCAATCGTGGGTTCAATCGTGGGTTCAATCGTGGGTTCAATCGTGGGTTCGATCCAGACCCTGATGCCTGTATATTTGGAGTTTTCATATCCTCTCTCCTCGTGGTCGTGTGGATTTTTCTACAGTACATTTATAATCAACATGCATTTCGAATGTCTGGTTGCTATTAATGTTCACATGATAAGCCACTTTGTTGAGCTATAACTTGTGGCCAGGTCGCTTCTGAAAACGTTCTATATAGCTCAACGGGCCATACCTGGTCAAATATAAATACAAAGTTTTGTTTAGGTGACAAAGGTAGCAATATTAGCAATGGGTTCAGTCTACATGTAGACTGATTGAACTGGGTCTGTCTGTGAATTGAATATATCTGTGTGGAACTTTTCATGCATGTCCTCGCACATAGCAAACACTTATTAATAGTACTGGCCAAACATCCCAATGCAGTATCCTTGAGAATCAGTGAGGCTTTCCTGTATGAATAAAGAACATTGCTTTTTTATTCCTTCATTGTGTTTAAGAAATAGAAAAGTGATAGCATGAACAAACCAGACAACATCTTTGTATCTGGGCCAACCAAGAAATTCCACTCCTGATAGGACAATTTAATTGACCCTCGTCCAGCAAAGACCTGGACTTATGCATCTCCAAAATTGGTCAAAACTCTAGACCACAGCTACTCACTCCTCCAAGTGCCACCTTCCCTTACCTACCAATCAAACGTAATTAGAGAAAAGTATGCCTCGTTATGAAAGCTGCACGTGGTCGTAAAATGAAAGCCCTGTCCTTGGCTTTTGAAAGGGCACTTTATACATCCACTGGCACTGGCTGCTTTGGCAACCGAGCTAATTGAACGGTTGATATTTTCCCATACACTTCACATTAGCGTTAGAGGCCACTCTTTTTTTTGCCGTGAGGATTTTATTTTCTAAAAAAGAAACCTCTTCCAGATGTGTTGCGTGCCTCGGCAGGCCTCACCGTGTACACTTATTCTACGAGTCCCAGAGCCCACAAGTCTGACACGAACCCTAGAAGGATATAACCCATCACCAGCCTCAAAAAATGTGCCCATGTTGGGGAAGAGGGAGCCTGTAAATTGACCCCCCCCCCCACCCCTGCTGATTTAAATAGAGAATCAGCGGGCGAGGGACACAGGGTGAGTTCTCCACCACTAGGTGGAGACATCAGCGTGGAAGTGCAGGTACGTTCAATGTTTGCGTGGCTGTGCTATGCGCGATATTATGATCGGCCTGTCAAATGAATTTAGCGGCAATAGCAGACGTCCAGAATAAACACCTCGTTGGAGACACAGACATCACACAACCTGGCTCTGATATTCCTCCTCGAAGACAGCGGTGTAACCATCAACCGCGTGAGAACACCAACAGGCCAATGCGCACATCTCCTTCACGAAAGGAAAGTTAAAGACACGCCACAGTTGAACGACTGTGGACATGCAACCCAAACTATGGGCCAAAGAGTAAACCACGAATCCGCGATCCTTCAAAGGAGGAGGAGCGGCAAAACTACACGAAGTGTCTCCTGAAGCCAGTGCCGGATTAAGCTAGTGCATGGCCTGTAGCATAAAGGGGCCCTGAATAAAAAAAAAACACATTAATATTAAAACACAATTTTTAGTAGTAAAGTAGTTGTATTTTTTCATTTTCTATACAGCCAGATAATACGACAAATCGCTAACCTTAAACACTCAGTCGTTCATAAAAGTTGAAGGCGGTATAGTACTATAGTAATAGAGCAAGTGCAGAATCACTGAACCGGAATTTATAGCTTGAAATGAATTTAGCGCGGGGCCCGTAGCATATGTAGCTAATCTTGCTACTGGGATAATCCACCACTGCCTGAAGCCCTCTCGTTGTGGCTGGCAGACCTCCACATTGCAATTTAGCGCCTGAACATATGGTCACACGCAAGCATAAGATCTAATCAATTCAGCCAATCAAACATCGTAATTGATTGTGACCAGACCCTCCGATATTGCCAGATCTTGTTCGAGCTGGGACGCTACGGAGGGTTCAGCCAGGTTCGTACATGGGATGAAAGACCACCAGGGATTTCCAAGTGGTGTAGGTCGCCGAGTTGAGGGAGCGGTGGCGCAGTGGTTTAGAAAATCCACCAACCTGAGTTTGATTCCAGGCCACGGCTAACAACACAGTGAGGGAGCGATATCTGAACCAGCCTTGGGCTCAGCCCTTGACACATCCCGACTGACCAGCTGGATGACGAGGGTATGGTCACCATCTACCGTGACTGACATGAGGAGTGGGGGGAGTCCTCCACTCAGTCACGGATTCACAAAGGGCTGTAAGTCATTGTTATTACAACAATAATAGTGCACACCAGAGCGATGTGTAATTCCAGACATGTTCACGTAAACATATTTTGTTTCGTGTCAGCAAGTGAAACGATTGTAAAAAGTGTTGTCAAAAACGAAAAGTCACGAAGTTTAAAATACGAGTAGCCTTATTTGCGTGCGACGTTTCAACGGGCGCACTAAATCATGGCAATTAAAGTGGCGAGTTTAAACCGATTCTGGAATATATTTTAAACTCACTCGTGTGTGTGCATGTGGTCGACTCAGCTAGGTCGACTGGTTTTAATGCTTAAACATCGCCACTGGGGAGACAAAGGCGGCCGGGCGTGCTTATATCCTCACCAATTTCGTGTGCGTCAATCCGCCCTTCATAGGTGCTCGCAGACAGCACTTTCCCCAACAGCCTGTTAAGGCTACACGGGGGATCTTTGTGCATGTGTGTACACTTGTGGACAATGTGTTACATGCACGAGGGAAAGGTGCCAGAGATTTTAACACATCACAGTAGTAAGCTTCATACATTTTTCATTTAACATCTGCCTGAAGAGTCACAGAATCACGCTCCATGGAAAGTGATGATGGAGAGGTCCTCCTATAATTGTTTGGAAGTGTTTATCGCGAAACCTTTAACGCAATGCAGAACTTTATCTTTTGGAGCTCAACTTTGGAAATGTTATAAGAATAGGTTTTACCCTTTCTGGCAATAAGACGTGTTAAGATGTTAAACCACCAAACAAAAACCTTTTGCAAGGCATCATGTCTGCATTAACCACATATGCTTGTGGTGGACATGCAAACAAAAAAAACATGCTCTGGTGGTATATGCATTGAATTTGAAACTTACTGCCAGAAAGGGTCAAATATATTCTGAAATTTTGATACTGGCAAGGGAGGTTCCATGATTTGGAAATGTTGATGTTTTTAAAAATATTTTTTCTCGGATTGTTAATCGACGGTCCATCGCTGGGCAAGGGCTTTCCTAAGTAGTGAGGCCGGTCGCTTCTAAAAAGTATTGTTTCATACTTTGATACTGGTAAATAGGTCCGATTTAAAAGGTGCACACCCCGAGATATAAATGCTCTGGTTGTGCATTGTCATTGTGCTGTTCGCCTTTTGGCGTCTTCTGGAATGGCACTGGTGGTGAGACTTCACCTTAAAGAAGGCTGCCTCTGGTATAGGCCAATCAGTTTCAAAGACAATGCCACGTAAACACATTCCTGCGGAGGAAGCTGGTAGGAACGTCGGGTTGCTCGGTCAATGGCCAGGGTCAACGGCGGCGTGGTGTATTCCGCAAATATGGCCGATTGTGAGGGCGGGCACAAGCCGGCGTGAGTAGGTTAAACGTTGAGTTTTATAAGGGCACCACGGAGTGACCAGCCCCTCCCCACCCAGCCCCAACCTCCCCATCCAGCCCCTCCCCACCCAGTCCTACCATCCCCACCCAGCCCCTCCCCACTCAGCCCCTCCCCACCCTCCCCACCCAGCTCCTCCCCACCCAGTCCCTCCCCACCCAGCCCCTCCCCACTCACCCCCTCCCCACCCTCCCCACCCAGCCCCTCCCCACTCAGCCCCTCCCCACCCTCCCCACCCAGCCCCTCCCCACTCAGCCCCTCCCCACCCAGCCCGACCCTCCCCACCCAGCCCCTCCCCACCCTCCTCTCCCCACCCAGCCCCTCCCTGCACGACGGACGGACACAATAATCCCCTGTGGCCTGGTGGAACGAGTGGGTTCCTACCAGCATTATCAGAGCCATGTAAACTCGCATGTTCACAACAAGTACTTGCGGTTAATGCGAACTTGATTCCTTGCAAAAGGTTTCCATTTGTTGGTTGAACATCTTTACACAACTTCCCTGTTCTATTGCCAGAAAGGGTACAACACTTATTCTCATATATATATCTGTTTCATAATGTTTCATACGCTTGCGAAAGTTGGCCTTTGGAGAAAGAGGACTTCCCATCGATCGTTACGTAACTTGAAGAACCGCGTGCAACCTCCACTCGAATCAAATATCGGCGAACCGGTTGTAGCGGCCTCTAGCGGCCGGGAGGTGGTCACGCCAAACTCAATCGCACCGAGTCGATTCCCAAGTCGGGCGATGCACCCAACAAAATCGATGGATCGATACGAATGCTCGAACTTTTTTTTTCTGCTGACAAATAACTTCTTGTTAAAGAATCGCGAAGAGACGACAAACTCCACCCCCGCCGCCCCCTCTTCCAAATGCGCAGCAAAGACACATCTGACTCGGGAGAGTGGATCACTTGCACAGTCTCGTTTCGTGGCTCCGAGGAGGTTGTAGGAGGGGTTTGATGGTGGTGGTCGTAGTGACTTTAAAGTGAACTTCCTGGCATCAATCACACAATCAACGTCGCCCCCCACCCACCCACCCACCCCGGAGTGGGCGGACACGCGGCAACACGGAGTCTCTGGGGGCGAGAGAGAGGCAAGCTCCTAGCACACATCCACATCTACACACACAGCACCACCACCACCAGCACCACCACCACCACCACACTGTTGCAAGGTCTCACACTCGAGACACGACGCACGCGGAGAGAGTTTGCACACAGGCGGCAGAGTTGTGCAGACGGCAGAAAGTTTGCACACATACGCAGACGGAGAGAGAGAGAGAGATTACGCAGACGGAGAGTTACGCAGACGGAGAGTTACACACGCACGTGGGTTACACACAGAGAGTGAGTTACACACACGTGAGTTACACACACACACAGTTACACACACACAGAGTTACACACACAGAGAGTGAGTTACACACACACACGAGTCACACACACGTGAGTTACACACACACACAGTTACACACACACAGAGTTACACACACAGAGTGAGTTACACACACACACAGTTACACACACACAGAGTTACACACACAGAGAGTGAGTTACACACACACACAGTTACACACACACAGAGTTACACACACAGAGTGAGTTACACACACACACAGTTACACACACACAGAGTTACACACACAGAGAGTGAGTTACACACACACACACAGTTACACACACGTGAGTTACACACACAGAGTGAGTTACACACACACACAGTTACACACACACAGAGTTACACACACAGAGAGTGAGTTACACACACACACACAGTTACACACACGTGAGTTACACACACAGTTACACACACACAGAGTTACACACACACAGAGTTACACACACACAGAGTTACACACACAGAGAGTGAGTTACACACACACACAGAGTTACACACAGAGTTACACACACACACAGAGTGAGTTACACACACACAGACACAGAGTTACACACACATATTGGAGAGTTACACACACACGAGTCACACACACACAGTTACACACACACAGATAGTTACACACACACATACACAGAGTTGCACACACACACAGTTACACACACACAGATAGTTACACACACACATACACAGAGTTGCACACACACACAGTTACACACACACAGATAGTTACACACACACATACACAGAGTTGCACACACACACAGTTACACACACACAGATAGTTACACACACACATACACAGAGTTGCACACACACACAGTTACACACACACAGATAGTTACACACACACATACACAGAGTTGCACACGCACAGACAAAAGGGGTCTAACCGAACCATTCATCATTAACTTCGGCTGTAAGGGGCAAGTGAGTGGTGTGTGTTAGTTGAACACCATCATCATCAACAAACCACTCGTACACACACGACACGCGTACAAAGGCAAAGCGATCCTTCTGTGGGTAGGCTACAAACACAACGTGCACACGTAACACACACAACACACATAACACACACACAACACACATAACACACACACACACAACACACACTAACACAACACACACGTAACACACACAACACACATGTGTAACACACTAACACAATACACACACGTAATACACACGTAACACACAACACACACAACACACACACATGTGTAACACACTAACACAACACACATAACACACACGTAACACACACACAACACACACGTAACACACACACAATACACATGTGTAACACACTAACACAATACACACACGTAATACACACGTAACACTCATAACACACGCGTAACACCCACACAACACATGTAACACACCTAACACACACATAACGCACTAACACACATAACACTAACACACACACAACACACTAACATACACACATAACACACTAACACACACATAACACACACACACGTAACACACTAACACACACAACGCACTAACACACACACACATAACACGCGTGATGCCCGGCACGAAACTACAACTTCCACCCAGCACACAAAGCTTGAGTTTAGACTTTTGAGAGTCTGGTGGTGCATGTTGTTGTTGTTGCTGCTGCTACTTTTCGTTATCTTAGCTCTGGATTGTTGGTCTTTCCCTCCTCCCCCCCCCAATTATAGATATATACGACAACAATTTTTTTTTATTTTCGCTCACGGGGAGGTAGCGGAAGAATCTCCATCATCGTCTTCTCGTGGAATCATCGAGTGTCGTCTTGTGGAATCATTGAGTTAGAAAGCCCCTTTGGGGGGGCGAGAGGGCTTCGCGTCTCATCCGCGACTCGGTGATGCGTCCGTTCCAAAAAGTCGAAGAGCGCCGTGCAGCTCCTGCCGCAAGAGACGCCACCTAGCCCGCAGCAGCAGCAGCAGGAGCCAGATCATCCCGGTGAGCATCACCGATGGGTTCACATTGTTGTTGATGACTGTAACAATTCATCGGTCCTTTGTCGCTCAAGGTGTCTGTCGGCTTGGTTTTAAAGTGCGAGAGTTGCGAACCGGTGCGGTTATGATCACGCAAAGCCGTAGCCATGGAGTCAACATTGGTGGGGGGGGCAAATCTTCCAGGGGGTCTGGGCCCCCCAGAAAAAAAAATCTAAATTTGAAAACTAATTTCCTGACATTTCCTGCCTAAAATAAAAAAAATGCACTAACACATAGGATGGACTTTTTTTCTTCTTCCAATAATGTCTAACAGTGTATATTGTATTGCATTGCTCTGTTTTTTCTTTTTTCCTTTTTTCCTTTTCTTGTTTAATTGTATGTAATGGCAGAGATTAGGGATTAATAAAGTACAATCATAGCCACAATCATATAAACAGAAATCTATTTTATAACAATATATTGGGGGGGACATTTTGAGCATATTGGGGGATGTGTCCCCCCCCCAATATATATTATATAATTACGGCCTTGTGATCACGGCTGTTGTTCAGGAACGTCGTTGATAGGTCTCGGTTGCCCGTCGTGTGCGTGTTGTTGTTTGGTTTTTATTGTGAGTTTAGTTTTTCTTTTAAAGTTGTTGTTTTCAAAACTCTCGCTGCAGTGCGCCGCCGCTCGCGAGAGAAGACGTCGGGAGGGATTTCTCGTCGTCCTCAAGGCGAAAATGAACTTTTGCCAACCGTCAGGCTTGCTCGTCACACACGCGCTGGTGAATTTTGACCTTTAATAGTTGGGGGATCTCCGTCCTTTCAACCACTGCACAAGCACTGCCGCTGCTGCTGCCCGGTGGGGTGGGTGGGCAGAGTGAGGGGTGGGGGGGTACCTTCGCCTCTCCTCTGCTGCTCTCGCTGTCCAAAAGTCCGAAGGCACCAAACCCCGCTCCGCCAGCCATGGCAGACAAGAGCAGCAGGCGGGCCGGAGACAAGGCCAGCAGCAGCAGCAGCACTGTTCAGTACCGCTCCGTCTACAACAAGTACATAGGGGGCCGTGCTGGCGGGCAGCAGCAACAGCAACCTCCCCGCGGAGGGATGCGTGCCCCCGAGGCAGAAGAGGCCACCAGGACCAGGGTCGTGGCCCCCTCACGCCGAGAGAAGACAAAGGCGGTCGGGGACATTGCCGCTTCGCCGCCGGTGAGGAAGATGCACAATGTGGCCCCAGCCATCCTGCAGCTGTCGCGGCACTTTCAGGGCTCTCCGCAGGAGGACACGTCTGCAGTTGGAGGAGGAGGTGCGCTTGGGAAGGCCGGGTCTTCAAAACCTCTGGACAGGACGTCCAGGCGGGGAACCGTCTCGCCTCCTGCCTCGCACATACCGGTGGTCAACTCTGGGACGAAACGTGTTGCTGCGAGAGAGAGGAAATTAGTGGAGGCTGCGGAGCCAAAGTTGTCTTCGTCAACGTCATCGCTGCCTCCGGCTTCTCCGGTGTCAGCAGTGATGAGTTCGGAGCTCAGTTCAGACCATGTCCAGAGCTTCTCAACATCCTCGCCAGCACCTCCGCCGCTCTCACCCGAGGTGCACCTGGAGGAGGAGAGAGATGTCCCGGGGGATGTTTCGGCTTTGGATGCACAGAGCCACCAACCTCTGGGTCATGTCCAGGGGACCACAGGTGAGAGTGTCACGGGTAGCCAGGAAATGAGCTGGCCTAGTGTGGCTGAGATTAAGGCCAGATTCCTCGGTGAAGGAAACCGGAGGAAACCCCACCGCTCCACGTCTGACATGTATGACCTGAATGCATTTGGATCGTCCGATGGCAAAATTGATCAAGCGTTGGCGACCACAAACGCCAAGCCGGATGGCACCAGGTGGCTGCCCTCGTTTTTGGAGAGGCAGACAAATTACGCGCGCCCGCAAGGTTCTGGTAAAAACTCGACTCTTACTCCAGTGCAACCCGAGGACTCCGACAGTGGAAGAAGCTTGAGAAATCTGGGTCGAAGTGTTTCCCTGAGTCCCATCCCTGAGCCAAAGGTCACCAGGAGTCGTCTCGAACGGATTTGCTCCCTTCAGCTTGGGAGCAGCGGCAAGAGGGTTCACCGGGGCGCGGCGGTGGCAGGTGTGCAAGCAAGTCCGCAAACGAGCTACAGCCCAAACGGAAGGGCTTCGCAGGATGGGGCAGAGAGCTTGAAATCCTGGTGCAGCTCCTCCACCTTGCGCTCTGTGTCCTCCATCACGGAAAGTTCTGGAGCCGAGGAAGACTTGGATAGAGGTCGGAGAGAGTGGGCCACAGCGAAAAGGGATGGCTCGGACTCGAAAGAGAAATCCACTGACAGAGACCGGGATAATGCCCGAATACCAATGCTCTGCAGAAACAGCCAAAAACGTAGGCCTATTCGTAAAAAGAAGAGTTATTTTGGGGAAGGGGGGAAGAACGATTCGGACTCTGATAGCGACCTATCTGCCAGTGCGACGCTGCGCAGAAGGAGGACGGCTATGCCGGGCGGGTTCCACGGACAAAGCCCAGGAAACGGAAGTCCGAAAAGCACCTTCAATAATAATAATAATCAAAAAATCCACCCCATCAACCTGGCTTGTGTATCGGGATTCGCGACGTTGCCTAAGAGTAAGGAGCCGAGAGGGCTGCACGGACACAGGGAGGAGTGGGGCGGTGCCCGGAGAGATTCGTCCTTTGAGCCCGACAGCCCCGGTGTGTCTCCAGTCGTCTCCAAAGTGACAAAGGTGAACCTGCAGTCATTCTTGAACGCGGCCAACAGCTCCAAGAGCAGCAGCCGCTACTCGAGCACGGAGACGCTGACCGAGGAGGACACCAAGAGGACCTACTGGGTTTTTGGGAGCGTGGGACGAATGATGAAGAACTCTGAAGTCGAAGGAATGGGAAAGTTGACAAAGAGCAATGTGAGACTCAGGCCGAAGCTGCCATTTGGAATTATGGGAGATAAACAAGGGCCTGAGGAGCCTGGGATGTCGACTGGACAGAAGTCGCTGTACAGGAAATCTCTCTCAAATCCTGATTTCACATCAGAAACCATGGCCTTGCTTAGTTATCTAAAGTCAGATTTTTCTAACCTGAAGGTTAGGAACTCCGGCGAGAGGAGTGGGTCATATGGCAGCTTGCCCGCCGAACAAAGTGAGACTGAGGCAATGGACGGGGAGATGCTTTGCGTTGAGAATTCCAACGCAGCGAGCTTTGGAGGGAGGCTGACCCTCAAGGAGCTCACCGAAACACTTCGCCAAACGAAGATGGGTGCGTCCAACAGCAGCATCAACAGCGAGAGGTCCCTATCCAACGCCAACATTTCTGACAACTTCACGGTGCCAGACTCCCTCGACGACTCGGAGGGCAAGGAGGTCGGGGAAAACAGCGGGCGCAGCTTGTCGGCCAGAGTCATGGAAGCATTGGAGAACCGACCTCGGACGAAGCGAGAGGCTGCCTCAAAAGTGGCAACGTGTGCGTCGCACCAGGAGCCGCCGATTGTCGGCGACGCGCCACGGAACTACCCGGGAGTTGGGAGCGAAGTCGCAAGTTGGGTTTACGACAACAATGACGAGGATGCCAACGGCGAGGACGACGAAGATGGAATGATGGAAGCGTTGAGAATGAGCGCGGAAAGCGAGGACGGCTTCAGGAGTATGGGGTCGCTGGAGGGCTTGCGCCGTGTGCGGCCCCAGCTGGAGGACCTGGAGGAAGAGGAGTCGAGCATGACCGACGAGGGGATCGTGACGGAGCCGGAGACGGGGGCGGTCGCAGGCCCCTACAACCGTGGCCTGGCCAAGTCGAGGCAGCTAAGTGGGGTCGGCGAGGTCGATGGCCAAGAGAAGACGGAGAATTGGCTCCGAAAGGAGGTGGCGCCGACCGTTGTGACGACGGTGAGGAGCGGCGTGGACAGCATCTCCATGGAGGGCGACATCAAGGGTGGAGGTCCGGCGTCGGCAGAGCCGCCGCTCACACCCAGCACGTCTCGGCGGCGTCGCAAGTTTTCCACCCTCGGCAACAACGGCTCCGACTCGAGCAACGGGAGCAACGGGGAATCGAACGGCGAGAGCTACCGCTCGCTCAGCGACCCGATGCCCCACAGAAAATGTCCGGCCGCCGAGGAAACGGAGATCTTTCCGGTGGACAGCAACTTCCTCGGCTCGCTGGGGCCGTCGCGAGCTGGGATAATCCCGGGATCGTCGGCCACGATGCTGGCGGAGTGCGGCGCGAGCGCGGCCAGCGACCTCTCCGTGTGCAGCGAGGAGGTGAGGGACTACAGCACGATGATCCACAACATCGTGAACGAGCCCGGCGCCATGGACAAGGTGGTCGACGAGAGGGGCAACGGGAAGGTGGTCAAGAAGAAGTCCCTGAGCGACCCGAGCCGCCGCGGAGACGGGGGGATGGTGGCAGCCACGGGGTCGCGTCTGTTGGCGGAGACGATCAGCGAGACCGAGGCCATCGCTGGGATTCCGTCGGCGCGCAGCGAGCCCACGCTCGCCGAGAAGAGAGCGGACGATCCTGGTGACCCGGACGACTTCGGCAAGCCGCGCTCGCAGTCCGAGAAGACCCTGCCGTTGCCTTCCAGTGACGAAGACTATGGGGTGGGTTCTCTCCACGCCCCGATGCAGGGCTTAGGATTTGATCCCAAGCTGCTGTCGCCACGAATCGTGCGGCGGAACTCCAAGAAGCGAAGCATCCGAGTGCTGCAGAACGAGGGCGGGCGGAAGGAGGACGGGGTGATGGCGTCAGACGACCAGTCCCAACAAGACCTCATTGCCACGGCGGAAGACGTGGATCTATCCGTGGAGGATTTAAGATGCGCGGCCACCGAATTGCAGCGCTCCCGTTCTGAAGGCTCGGCCTTCATTCGCAGGCCTCCGGCGGACGATTATGCGAAAGATGCGGCCTGCACTCCGACCGCCGGATACCCGCCGGATGGCGGCCTGGTGCAGCGTAAGCTGCAGAACCTCGGCGGTGGCGTCAACGCGATGGCACCGACAGCGGTTGTGGCAGCCACATCTGTGGTGGCTGTAGTACCGGCAGCCGGATCCCCTGCTGGTGTCTCCCGGGTGCCCTCGGTCAAGTTGGCCACGTCGGAGGTGGTTCCCACGGCAACCGTCTCCACGGCGCAGACCCTGAGCAAGAGTCGGGCCCAGGAGACGCCTCCTGTGGAGCCAATCGTCAAGGCCAAAGTGGTGAGTGCTCGGTTTAATGGTACACAGCGTTGTATTGGGTGTGACGAATTCAATTGCGTGGGTGATTATGATTATTATGCGGTGACTTTGCAAGCGTCTGCTGATGGTGTAACAAGACGCCGGGTCTTCGATTCATATCGAATCGTAAGTTCGCGACATGGCTGTTGACTTTTTTATACACTATGTATAATGAGTTCACATGAACCCTTGCTGCTGTTAAATCCGCCGTAGTGATTATTTCATCGAATCGCGACCATAAAGTGTGACAATTCATCGATTTTTCCCAGGGTCGTAGGTATGCCACCCCTACTGTCCCGACTGTCTTACCGAACCCTCTCTTTGCCACACCCCCACCAGCCACGATGCTCACTCCAGACGCTCCTTCCAATTCATGCACACTCCAACAGGAAAAGCATTGGTCATGATGGTGCGTCACAACCACAGGTCGGGCACTTAAAGATGATGGGGTGCCACTGTGGCGAAATGTTAACTACCTCGCCTGGTATACAGATGGTCGTGGGTTCGATTCCGACCCTGAGGAACGTATATTTGGAGTTTGGTCGTGTGGATTTTTCTCTGAGTCCTCCGTTTTTTCCCTCCACATTTAGAAGCATGCGTTTAGAGTATTTGGCTGCTAGAAATATCCACATGATACGCCACTTCGTTAATCTATCATTTGTGGCCAGGTCGCTTCTGAAAAAGAGCTGTATAGCAGGTAAAATAAAAAAAAGTTTAAATAAAGGTCTTGTGTATAACACACAAAACATGTTGGGGCAAGTGGTGTTAGCGAGCATCTATTAAGGTCAGAAAAGCACACGAGGGGGTGGAGTGGCAAGAACGACACCCATCCCCCATTGTCTCTGCAGTGCTGATGCTTGCACACTGTACCGGGCACTTGTTTAAGGCTGAGTCGACTTAGGGGAGGGCTAGGACCGGTTCTGATATCACTCGCCCACTGATCTTAGCTGCGACCCGGATGTATAATGCCACCACTGCCCAACAGACAAAACAAAGACATTAGACACAGACACGTGCTGTAATGAATTGTTTTTTTATGAAGGTGCCTGTCGGACAAATTTGTCATCATCGCCCCTTGATTGATTGCATTTTTTTTTTCACGTGGCCAGACAGCGGCAGAGCTTAGAGCTACATGTGACACCGTGTTGTGAACGGCTTGCTGGGTCAGCCTGAGCCCTCTCTGCGTTGGAACGGCGATTCCAGACATTCCTGCACGGCGCGAGACCCCGATGTTTAAAAACTAACCCATTAACGAGCTGCACATTTCTTGGGCTTTAAGCGAGATCTGATTTCCTTTTTCATAGTACATATAAAATGTTAGTAAAGCAAAGAGAAATACGCTCCAGTGACTGCAACGCTGAGGAGCAAATTAGCCTCGTAACAATCAGCATTGTCACTATCATCTTCAGCCATGATCAATCCACTGCTGGATGGAGGATGCATCAATCCGTCGCCATCTGTCGCGGTCCTGTGATGCAACAATTTGTTTAGCACCTTCAAACGAGCCGATTTTTTTCATCGCTGCATTTCCACGGTGTCCGCCTCCTCGGATGCATTCGCCATTCCTTGACTCCCCACTCCGTCACTGTTCTAACCCATCGGCCATCGCCCCTTTTCTAAACGTGTCCTGACGTCCAAGCTCAATTTTCATTTGCAGTTTGAATGTATTGTGTGATGAACTTCTTTCGCACCGTACGTAGCCGGCCGTGCTACTGACGTCGGTCATTTGTGTGCGTTCTCTCATCGACGTGCTCCGCTTTCGTGTCTCTCAGTGCAATTTTGAGGCACGTGTTTGCGCGCACGTTTCAGTTTTTGTTCCGTTTTTGTCGTAAAAGACCATGTTTCTCTATCTGTACGCCGTCCATAGCAAGGTGGCATGTAACAATGCATCGATTAAAATCGATCCTTATGCTCGCACTGCATGCGTCTTCTGCGTAAGATTCGACTGTAATCGATTCTGAAATTGTTTTATGTGCTTGGGTCCCACTACAGAGCCAGCGTTAGACATTCTACACAATGGAAACAATTTAATTGTTTGACAAAATCACAGCCCTTCTTCAAATCTGCGTCGTTTTTTTTCACCGATGTGCCGTCTAGCTTTCTGAAGTGCTTTCGGGTTGTACCGCGCGTGGTGGTCAGCATGCTGTCCGATGTTTCAATCCACATGGAGGGGCCTTCTTCAGGAATACCACACGTTCCCTACAACACGAAAACACATGGGAGAATGATTTACTGCATCGCTTTAATGATTTGGAGGGGGAGTAAATCATTACATGTCGAAGAATGATGATAATTAAAAAATGATATGATCTTCATCCTGCTGTGATTCGGTCAGTCCTGCACTCATGGCTGGAGAGAGGATTGGGAGTAATGGGACACTCTCTGTGGGTTTGTTTGGAAAGTTAATCTGGGCGTGGAAGAGTTAACATCCCTCTGTCTGGTCAAACAGCTTTTCCTAAATATCTCCTTGGGCATACTTGTCTAGCAAGGTTTCCTGCAGCCCAACCGCAAATCCGGCCAAGTGTTTGGCTGATGATGCCTCCAATCCTATTATTACAGTATTATCATTATTATCAACGGTAATAATTGTGACTGATCCTTTTTTAATCCTTCCCCTGACCTCCCGATACCCTTCCCATTCCCTCTCACACCAGTCCTCCTCCGCAATTCTCATGATAGTCATTGTCCAATCCTGTTGAAAGTTATTTCACAAGTTCACCCTCGAGAGCCTCGCTTGGTCTCGAGACTCGTTTTCGGGAGGGCCCTTGCATTGAGATTCGTGACAAATCCCAATGAACGTTTTCTCTTGACGTGATTTTCGAGTTGTGTTGCAACTGTTTGCTCGGCACGAAACGTCGAAACACATCGTGCCGAGCAAACAGGTCCCCTACACAACCCGAAATACACGTCGGAAAGCTGTGCAGCAGCACAACCGCGAACACAAAAAAAAGCCTACGCAGTCCCATTAATCAGTGTCAGGCATTTCATAAGTTTTTATAGAGTCGGTGTTTTTGAATGGGTTTTCAAAGTTATCTTTCTGGCGGTGTAAATATTGTCGTGGGGCTTTCTCACAATGTGTGGAGGAGACGGAGAACACTGAGACCCGATGTAAACAAATTATTCATTTTATTCTGGATCTTGGATAACATCCATGCAGCTGGCAAGAGAAACAGGAGTTATGTTGCAGCTCATTAAAAAAAAATAAGCAGGAGACTATCCAGACACTTAAAAGACTGGCTGCATTTAAAAATATATATTCTATTAGGTCTGAATACATACTTCATTAACCTTTCTCTTCAATCCAGACAAATGTAAACAATATCTCGCCTTAATTGTTAAGATCATTAGGAACATGAAAGCTATTTTGTGGCTTTAATTTGTGGTAACTAAATTAATTCTGCAATCTAACTGTTCACTTTTCCTTTCACTTTGTCAGCCTAAGGCATTGTGGACAATGTTTTACAGAAGCATTTGTTTAAACTGGCAATCTTTGGATGTGAGTTTCGACTTTTTGATGCTCATCAGCACTCAGGCCAGTTGAGTGCTGCTGGTTAGTTGTGGTTCATGTTTATCCTTGCTTCCTGATGCTTGGACATATGATGGCACATCTAAAATTGTGAATCAAATTGAAGTCCACTGAAAATTGATTCCCCGTGACCCTTTTGGTTCGTAAATCATCATGCCGACCCGCAACTGGCGGACGTTGCAAAGTATTCTGAAACAACCTCACAGCGTGGGGTGCGAGGCCTTCATCCAGCAGTGGATTGATAAAGGTCTGTGCACTATGATCGCAGTGGAGGGCGGTTCTGCGATTTTGGACGTACGTTTGAGACGCTCTTAACGATGTGGGTAATCTTCTTTAGTCTAAAATCACAACGTGGTATTTTGCTCGAGGCGTATTATGGCGTATAATTCATCTCGCAAGATACCTCG
The DNA here is from genome assembly GCF_964198595.1 of Lampetra fluviatilis. Classification (NCBI taxonomy): domain Eukaryota; kingdom Metazoa; phylum Chordata; class Hyperoartia; order Petromyzontiformes; family Petromyzontidae; genus Lampetra; species Lampetra fluviatilis. Next base: position 9,275,269 of record NC_136293.1, read on the forward strand.
ATGTCGGACGTATTCCGACAAATTGACTTTTTCCATCCACGCTAGGATGGTGGTGGTAGTGCATTCATTTCCATGTGTGCATCAAGCCATTGATTTACATCATAGACAAGCTTGTGGACAGTTATCTTCAAAACAATACCCCGCATGTATTATGAGGATGATTTTGATTATTTTTTTTGGCTGAAGAGGTTGCGCGACTTGTAGAACTTGCCCTATCAGTGAAGCCAAGGCAAAACCTCGACTTAACTTTTAACGTTTGATGCGTCCTCGCAAACCTCTGCCTAGTTTATTGGCACTGCTATATTTTTTGCCTTTTCATCCGTTCACATTTCTTTTAGCTGCGACTACTTCGCGTCCGTCTCTCAAACGTGAGAGCCCACACTCGCATCGCTGGAGTATTGTGGTGCTCCCGGTTTGTATAAAAGCTGTGACGAGCAAAGCAAAGGTAAAGGTGCAGCCCTGCGATTTGCTGTGCTCATGCCACTGTTAGCAAAAATCGCCCCCGACCTCGAGGAAGCTCTCTCGTGAGCCCCTCTAGGAGGGGAATTGTCCCCGAATCTTCCACACTGGCCAGATGTCTGAGAAGAGACGTGTAGAGAGAGACGGCTAACCTCGTCGCACGTGACCTGCTCGATCGACGAACTGGCGTGCCACCCATTTATACTGCTGGGGGGACAGGCAGAGGGGGATTTCGTAAACTGGCCCATTACTTCAGCTGCCGTGCCAGGAGATCGGATCCAACCGGCAACCTTTGCCTTTTTTTTGCGACTTCACCAAGATTCCTGTACACTCCTCATAGCGGACTGCGGAGTGTATAAGAAAACTAATTGTGGAGTCTGTACAGCGTTGTAATGTAATGCGTACAGTATTTCGGGTGCACGCGCATTACGCTTTCCTGCAAACTATTTCGGGGTAAGGACTTTGATTTTCTGGTATGCGTGACCTGGGATGTTACGTGTCACCTTCTCTGCTTTTGTTGTATCGCTGGTCTCCTACGGTTGTGGGGAGATGCAGCTGAACACCAACACACATTTTGGTTGGTCTAAGGTTACTCTCTCTGTGTACACTGGTGGGAAATTAGAAACAGATGGACCAGGATTTTGGGGACATGCAGCGGTGGAGGGATGTTGCATGATTTTCCTGCTCAAGAGAATGGTTCGAATAAGAATATTTTCCTTTATTTACCCGCCAAAAACCTGAGTCTAAAGGCTCGTTTGATGGAGGGTCCTGCATTGGGATGTTTGGCTATTTGTTTTGTGCGCGGGAGGAACTCGGAGTAGCCAGAGTAAACGCATGCTTACAAGGGGGCGACTACTCAAAACTCCCACATACACAATATCAAGAATCCATTGTTGTACTGGCATCTCTTGACCCCCTTGCAGTCCGAAGGCAACAACACATGGTATTCCTGGGCAGTCTACCATTCGAGTACTGTCCTAACCAGGCTCAACGCTGCGTAGGTTCCGAGATCTGATGAGGATTGGGCACAGTTAGGGTGATTCGGTCACCATTATCTTCTGTGATCTCGCAAAGCCATCGCCACCTTCCTCAGTGCTGGAGGAATTTTGATGAGCTATAATTTTTGTTTGCACAGATGTCCACTAGGTTCACAGATGTCCAATAGGCAAGCTGATTTAATGGCTCCATCTCCACGGTGGACGTACACTCGGGCACGTCACCTCTGGCGGCCGCCACCGTTCTTAGTGTCAAGCAACGTTTTCCTTGGCCAATCCGCCCTCTCACCTCCTTTTAACGGTCAATGTGCGATGCCTCTCCCAGGTCACTCGTGCGTACGTTCTCTAATCCATGTTTTCCACTTTCTGTCTCGCAATGGAATTCCAAGCGTATACACGGCCCAGTGCTTCTTTGCGCACTTGGGATGGCATGTGAAAGAATGCGCAAACGGACAAGAATACCGACGTGACTTTACCGAAAGAACCCGAGAGTACGGGCAAGAAAGTCTTAAATGCTGTGGACTAGAACATTATACTGTATTTGTGTGGGGAGACACGGAACAGAATGTTGCTTATGTAAGCAAAGAATAACCTGTAATGCACTCGCTGTTTCAACTGCCTGTAGCGTTGAAGGGAAGGGCCCACACCTCCGACTAGCTCGGTTGGCTACGTACGGTGCAAAAGAAGTTCAACATGCATACGTGTGGTGGGGACGGTGACGGCCTGTGTCTCGGATGCCTCCCATCCTGCCCAAAACGTGGCTATAGTTACTCGCTACTCATGGAAATCATCAACGTCTCCCAAGGCACATTTTCGGCATGGGCGCGATTTCACTCTGCGTGCTGTGGTTTGCGTGCCAAATCGCCCCGAGGTCCGCCCGGCTTCACAGCAGGCGTTGAGCCCGGTTAGTTGTTGGATGGGTCATCACCGGCATTCATCCAAATTGGAGTTCAACGAAAGAAAATTAGATGGGCACAGTGATTGATTGCCTATGACAAAATAAGCATTCACGCACCCTGCCTCATGTGATTGTGGGCGCTATGGAGGGTTAAAGCCTCGTCAGTACTTGGATGGGTGATCCACCACCAGCATTTGCTGGGTGTGTTGTAGGCATGGGCTGCAAGGTGGCCAGAAGATGGAGGTTCAGCAATAGTACCGTGTACCTATCTGTGTGCAGCTTTTGAGTATTACCCACTCGTGCGTGTGTTTGTGAATGTGGGTTTTTCTGGGATACACTTGTTCCTCCACGAGCCAAACACTCACTCGTGGAATTGGCCAAACATTGAAATCCATGCCGCTCTTCAAAACGAGTCTCATAACTCAGTGCAGCGTACATGGATAAACAGAGGGCATCATTATAGGGTCTTGCTTGGCTTATCTGCCCCAAATCCTTTTTGGGTCACTTTACCCCACCCCATGCCTACAACGACCTACTCCCTGTACTATAACGTGGGCCCACCCTGTTCACGTGTGCATCACCTGCAAATGACAGACCCATCGTTTCAGGGTCCACCAACCCTATTTATAGTTAAGTCGCCTGGATTGCAAACGTGTGCCACCACACCCAAGTGCCGTGCCACAACTGCCATCAAATTGACATCCCGCCCCCCGCCCAGCCACCCAGCCACCCCACCCATCACAAGACATTTGCCCCGTCTGGCCCGTGTCCAGTTTCACCGATTTTGGTGCCTGTAGCCGGCTAGCTAGCCGGGTGTGTTTTTTTTCTTCTGCGAGTTCACCTGCGTGATCCGGCGGTGGTGGCACCTGGCGCGCCGTTCCCGGGGGCCTCTTAAACATGGCATCCGTTCACAGCAGCGTAGCCGCATTGAACTTGTCAACTGATATCTGTAAGGCCTTCAGTAGTTGCTGCTTGCTTCCTGGGCCACCTGGCATTTTATTTAAGGCCTTCGGGCCTGTACTCAGTGAAGACATGCCGCGCCATCGGTCGTGCATTTATGCCACTCATTGCACAGGTTTGCGCGTCACTGGTTGCGCATTCAACCAAAAAAAATATACAGGCCGTCTGCTTCAAAAGTGGATCTGAAAGATGCCACGGTGTTGTTTGTAAAAGAGTATAAGAACTTGGGTCCTGGATTGATGGTCCGAAATTGGCAAATTTGAAAATTGCCCACATTGCCGAATTTTCCTAGGAAACTGGCTAAAATCGCTCACAAAAACTTCACCTCCTACTGGCAGACTAGACCCGTCTGTGAAACACTGCCCCTTCCAGGATAAACTTGCGCTGTAAGAATGACACGAACACCACATGTACTGATCATTCATTATATAAAAAAAACATCTTCATGAACGACTTCTTGCAATTCAGCGGCTTGTGCTGAGCCTGCGTGAAACAATAACGTTATTGTCATGAGTCGACCTTTACGCTTGCCGTGGCTGGGGCCCGGACAGCTCGACTGTGTTGGCAACTGACACAAAGCCGTATTCAATATTGACCTTACCGCATGTAATACACGGTGACATGAGTATACTTGCAGCCTTTTTTTTATCCAATCCACTACTCGATCAGGGCCTTCCGACGCAGCGGTTTATTTGACCATACTTCACCACGCTGGTCAGTGCGGGTTGGTGAAGGCAGGGGAGCTAGACCTGTGAACATTGAATTACAGTACAATGGGGAACCTTGCAGCACTGCCCAGGGTTGCCCTCAACATTGCCCCGCAGAAGCTTCTTAACGCCTGCTACGTATGGTAGTAACCCAGTGCTGTTCACTAATTGACAAGGGCGGGGGGGGGTCCTTGGGGGTTTGACAGCACGACAGGAGGGGTTGTTTTCTTCACATTTGTGTATTTGTCATGGGCCTCACTCAAGGCCACCAGGGACTACCAGTCGCCCGCAGGACTTGCAATGAAGAACACTGTGTAGTGACCCATCCAAGAACTTGTCCAAACCAAAACCTGCTGAGCTTTCAAGGTCTGGGTGAGACTGGCCGTGTCTCCTAGGTTATGTGGCCTCGAGCAGATGGTGTAATTTGGCACTTTTGGGAGGTGAGGTTGTGATGGGCTACGCAGATTTGTGTGGAACTCCCGAATGCAGTGGGCTGTGAGCACTGCAGGATGTGACAGCGCAGCGAAGTGGATTGAATCCATCTGTGCAGCGCTTTGGGTGTTATCCCCTCGTTTTACGTGGGTTTTCCCTGGCCACCCCCAGTTTCCTCCTGCGCGCAAAACAATCGTAAAAACGAGTTGGCCGAACATCGTGGAATGACCCCCCTCAGTGAGGTTTGAGACACGGCGAGCCCTGCGTTGTGTGTGGCTCTGCCTGGCATTTCAATGTGCTCTCAAAACAAAACAAAGTGCTTGCGCGTCCGTGACGCAAACCGATTGCGCGCCCTCCCAAATCTCGGCGGTGACCTCACGGCGCAATCGCCGCTCTTTACAGTCAGAATATTTGTTCATACCGGAGCAATCTGATGAACTATAGAGCTCTTGGCTTGAAAAAAAGCGTCTTCGCCCTATCAACCAATGACCACCCCCTCCACCTCACGCGCCCCTCTACGGAAGGGCTACTTTATAAAGAATGTTTTTAAAAACCTTGTGCTGGCAGCCTAATCAAGATTACAGGCCACCCTAGCGGCAGCATGCTACCGTGGTGTAATGGTGAGCACGCTGGACTTGCAATTTCAGAGGTCGCCCGGTTTAATCTCCTGGCACGGCAATCTTCGTACAATTCCACCCAGCCACCCCTCGCCTCTGTCCGCCCAGCAGTATAATTGGGTACACCATCATGTCGTGTGCCGTGTGAGTACACACCGTGGGTATTTCCCATCATTTCGTCCAAGATGTGTGGCAGGCGAGGAAGAGGCCGACATATCCTCTCGACGGGGTACTCTTAGAGCCCCCCTGCAGTGGAGGCCCTTCTGCCATTAATATCAGGGCTGCACCTTCACCGAAGTGGCTGTTGCTTTAATTTCACACAGCAGTCCACTTGAAATGTATCGGGCAGTAAAACACATTCTCCTGACCCCAGCCCGAAGCATTTAAGTTTTATTTGCCCGAAGTAATTTTAGAGCGTGAATTTTGTGGTGGAAATACTCGCAAAATAATAACAATTTGTCGAAAATATTTGCAAGATTTGTTGAAAGCAAGATTGTTTGAAGATTACAGGAGCGTGCGTCGTGTTGTTTTCTGCACTCGCGAAGAAAATACACGCGAGGTCCTGAATGAAACGTTACAAACGCTGACCTCCTCCCCGGAAAAAAAATCCCACGTTGTGCGTAATTCGTTTCACTGCTTATTCCGCTGATGTTTGCAAAAGCCGCAGCACTTTCTATAAACAAGACCCGAGTGGAAAGTGGATGAGAGAGGGGAGCGAAAGAGAGATGGGGGTGGTGAACGCGGACATACCGTGCGTGTACCGCAGGCGAGCTTGCGCCGCTGCCTGTGTGCGTGCGTGGGTCCGCTTTTAATCGTCCTATCCTGTTTACACAAACTCCGGCACAAACAGGCCTGTTTGAGCACCGATAAACATCGGGCAGTGCCACAATCTGGTTCGTCCCCCTCGCCAGCCTGGACCTCCCGAGCCCGCTCGCCCGCTCGCCCGCCCTCCCGCCGCCCGCGTTCAAGTGGTTATTTGTTTGCTGCGACCACCACCGCCACCGTCGCCGACGCCACCACAAACTTTGCGGGGCCCTCCTCGTCCCGTTGGCTGGTGCCATTTTTGAACTCCATATCAGCTCGAGAGACACCGACAATTTTTTGGTCGTTTTGCGGCTTTTTGTTGTTGTTGTTGTTCTAGGGAAGTGGGACGAAGAAAAGAATGCGAGGAGAGAAACCCAACCGAAAAAAACATTCTTTTGCGGGCAAATGATAATTTTACAGAACAACAGAAACGCGAGTTGTTTAAGAAAACCAGCGTGCCGATGAAGCAGATCAGATCCCACAGTGCGACCCCCGCCCCCCTTCCATCCACCACCTCGCCCCCCCACCCCCCTGCTCAAATTTCAGAACTTGTTCTTACAGCATACTTAATGTTTTTTTTTACTTAGCACAGTATTCGTGTACACGTACTGATAAGGATGAGGGCCTCCCCCGCGCCGTGCGGGTCGTGGGTGTTATTCGACTGTCCTTCGTCACGCTGATCGGCGCGTGTTGGTGAAGGCGAGTGAGCGCAAAGATAAAGAAGTATAGCGCAATAATGGATCTTGTTACGCTGCCCTCTGCTGCCCATCGCATAGCCTGGCAGAGGCCTATAACCTGTTGTTGTCGCCCACCTGAGCCACCAGGCTCAACCTCGCTTAGCTCGTGACTTACAATGAGGTTGGTCGCCCTCCGGGTGATTAGGTTGTAGGTTGAGTTTTTTGTGCTACTCTAAAATAGCAGGAGCAGCAAATTTGAAATACCCTTTATTTTAGAATTGCATTTTGGATAACAAAAAGTAAGGGCGCAGCCCTCGCATGTCTCGTTGGCAGAAGGGCTTCCACTAGCTAGAGATAGCTCTCGACAGGCCTTCTTGGCGGTATGTGACCTGCACTTCCTCGCTAGCCAGACGTCTCGGAAGAGCCGGTCGTACCCACACTATGCGCCGCCGCACGTGGGCCTGCCGATCGATTCGCCCGGTGGCGCCTGCCAATTTTTACTCGCCGGGTGGACAAAGACGAGGAGACGAGGGCTCGAGGAGAAACTCTTGCACCGTCATCGTTTCTGCGCGGGAGAGACCGCTTCGCGAACCGATGACCCCCCCCCCCCCCAGATTGCAAGTCCACTGCCGCTAACCACGATACCACGAGCGGCATCATTCCCGCGGGTAATATCGCAGGGGCTGACTCGAGCTTCAGTTGCGGAGGCAGACGGCGACGAGTATAACCCCGCCGCGAGTGAAAAATGCCAAAAAAGCTGTTCTCTTTCAGGCCGCTGCGTTAAACCGTGTCGCGTTATCTCTTTGCCGCGGTGGGTCACAATGATGGGTGGGCGAGTGGGATAAGCCGTCACAACAGCCGAGATCCCCCCGCCCCCCCCGAAACTGCCCCGGCAGAAAGTAATAATAATACATTGCACGACATTACCGCGGCGCTGCAGCACAGAGAATGCCTTCCTTTTGAAAGCCCCGTGTTACACTTGGCGGGGGGTCAAAGGGGCCGAGCGGTCTCACGGCTGTGAAAATTGCGCGGCGATGACACGCACGACTTTTGTGTGGGGGGCGGGCGATTTATTTGACCTTGAGAAAATGAAGTTGCTGTTGACCGGGGAATAAGCTTCAACAGCCGGAGGATGCTGCAGTTGACGTCACTTTGCATATTGTGGTAAACTTATGATCTTAACATCATATTGAGTTCACGCAGCAGTGGAATGAATAAGGCTGCTGATGATGATGATGATTGTTATGGATAAAGAACAGTCTCCTGAAAGTGCCACGAAAGTCATTATTATTATTTGTGTTTATCCACGGCTACCTCTGCAAACATCGCGAGCTATTTTCACGTACAGGTGCGGGGTAATGCGATCCGCCAGTAAGCAACCCCCGCATCGTCACGGATACGAGTCATTTCATCAGCATCATCCACGATCGATCCACCGCTGGATGAAGGCCCCTCCCCAAGCCGGCGCCATGTCCCACGATCCAGCGAAGTAATGACCCACCGAGCACCTCTCGCTCGAGCTGATTTCGCGGCTCGATCTTCACATCGGACGCATTCCTTCCTCTGTTCTTTAGGTACGGTACGAGCCTCGCTTAACGCGTATAACGCAGAACGCGCGCCGTTATAACGCGGCCCACGCACCGTTATAACGCGATTTCTGAGCGATCGACGACGAACTACTTTCTTGAGCTGCGTGGCTGAGCGGTACAACAGTACGTGGAAGGATACAGTACGCGGTGGCCTACACTATCTCAGTTATCGTCCAAACATGGGACGACTGCAGGCTGCTTTTACAGTGCAAATGCCATTCAGTACAGTGATTCCTCGCTTAACACTTTTCAGGAATGCATCTCCCTCGTAAAATGAGGGATTACCGTATATCCAAGTGCATCTGTCCGTGCCTCTTTTTTATGCATTGTTCCACTTTAAATGTTGCACTTACCCATAAGCAGGTATGTTTTAAAAAGTCAAAAGTGATTTCCTGCTCAAATGAGTATTAAGACAGTGCTTATTCCACATTAACAGGCCAGAGCCAGCGGTGTAAATTCCACATTCATATGATGGGGGGGGGGGGGGGGGAGTCTTCTACATAAACCGCAACTAATTTTATCGACCGTAGAGGGATGATGGGTTGAGTCAACCCCCCCGACCAGGAGTTGAACTCGCAACCTGCCCATTTCGAGCCGCTCACTCTACACCACTGAGCCACGTGTCCTCTTCGCGTACGTAGTTCTAACTTCCCTGGCATCGACAAATTCATCACAGTTGTACTCGACCAGCGTCAAGAGGCCTTCGTTCAACAATATTTTGCTGCCGCTGACGACGACGATTTACACATCCTGACCGGTGGTTATTTTTACATTTTTCCCACGAGGTGGCTTTTCAAAGATTGTATTTGTCGTCGTCGTTGTTGTTGTTGTGCTATTGCCACATTTGTTGGTATGCCCCTTTTGCGTGAAGGCAAAAACAAGTGCACAGACTCCGACGTGACCCCCCTTGGAACAGCTTTGCGCCGCACTGGGAAAGCCCCTAGGGCGGTTGTGTTTCACGCGAGGGTTTTTTTGTTTGTTTGTTGGGAGGAGGAGGAGCGAGGGAACGGCTTTGCGCCCGGGCAACGGGGTGGTGGTGGTTGTGGTAGTGGTGGTGGTGGCACCCGCAGGCCAGTGGGAGGGCGGTGGGAGAGGGAGGAGGCGGTCAGGGGTGCTCAGGCCGGTGGGAAAAAATGTGGAGGCGAAATGAGTCCTGCGCTGCGTGGTCGTGCGAAAAACCGTCTGGGGAACGCATTAGAGCGGCGGTTTATCAGATAGAAGAAATATTCGCGCTCAGGAATGCATGAACTTATATGTGCATACATCAGCCGCGCCGCACGCCCAGTGTCCAAACATTTACAAGACCCGACTGTCGTCAGTCTTTGTTCTATTTCTGCCTCGGATGTACAAATTCATACTTCATCATCGCGGGTCGAGGGGGAAGGGGGCGACGCGTCGCGGCGGCGGCCTCTCTCGGGCCCCCCCCCCCCCCCACGGCTCAGGGCCCCCCACGACTGCGCTGCCGCAAGGCCGCGTAGGTGCGCGCTAATCCTGGCCGCCGCCGCTGCCGCCGCAGTGATAAATCACGGGACATTGTCAGGGTGCCGTGTGTCGCGGCCGCTCGCTCCTTATGAGCATTCCTCGACTTGTGCCGCGGTTGGCGAGGGAATCTGGTCACGTGGCCCCAGCAGCAGGGGCCCCCCTCAAATATTTGCACCGTAAGGAAGCGTTTCTCGCTTTGGGGGAGTTTATCGAGGACAACATAAAAGAGAGTTTACTATCCGTGTCAGCATTTTGTTTCGATGCTCGGCAGCCCCACCCGCTTAAGCGATTTCGCGCCCGCCCGCCCCTCTGGGTAGCGTCCACGCCAGGTGTAATAAGGTGGACGTGGCGCTTCATGGACAGAGGTCCGAGGCTCGCGAAGGACGCTACAGGGAGAAGGTGGAGGCGGCCGCCCTCCCAACAACAGCGGAGGGGCCAGAGGAGCGTCACAGCAAGCTGGCACGGTAGGGGGCATCCAGATGGTGCATCTGCCAGCCGGTCAACCCCTGGCACCTGGGTTCTGTCCCATGGCCCTTCCGTGAGCGAGCCTTCGACACTTCCCGTGGCCTCAAAGTCCACCTAGCCTGGCACGAGCGCTGTGGCGACGTCACTCCACTTCATGACGAAGGGCGGCTGGAGGTGACATGGGGCTAGATTTGTTTGCAGCAAAAACAAAAATCTCCTCCAGGTGGCTGCGGCTGAACGGCTGTGACTTAATTACAGTCGAGAGGGAAAACAAAATACAGTATTTATTGCGTGCAATAAAATTGGTGGTCAACCCTTTGTGCGTTGCAGGGAATTTCAGCACTCGAGTAAAATTTACACGCGCGAACTAGACAAAAACAAAGATCCCCCTTGTAGCCTTCACCATTGGGGCAAGTGCTGTTCGCGAGTGGCACATGAAGGGCGGTACAGCACACGAGGGGGTGGGTGCCCAACGCCACGCCCAACCGCCTTTGTCTCCCCAGTGGCGATGTTTACACACCGCGGCAGGTACTCATTTGAGGCTGAGTCGACCTACCGGGAGGCCCAGGACCGGGTTCCGATAATCATCACGGGTGTTGGCCGTGAGCGGGAATGGAACACGAGGCTTTGTCGCTAACTGCTGCATTGCCATTTCCCGCACCAAGGGGCCGTCCATAAATGACGTCACGCACCTAGGGGGGGGAGAGGGGTCAGACATTTGTGACGAGGGGGGGGGGGGTTGAGAAATGTGACGTCACATCAAAATATATATAGACAACACGTTCTACTTAATTAAATAGACTTTTTAATAAATGTTTTCTCCTACAACATCCGAGTGCAGCACCACATTAAATACGCACTACAATCACAATAGTTTAAAGCGATTTGAAGCATGTTTTATTTGAGGGGGGGGGCAGAGCTTTGTGACGTCATATTTGAGAGGGGAGGTCTGACTTTTTGTGACGCCGCGTGACGAGGGGGGGGGGGTTCAAAAATCGTCCAAAATCGCGTGATGTCGTTTATGGACGGCCCCCAACACGCACGCACCTACGCCCGGCTAAGTTATAATCTAGTTCTTGACACACAGTTGCTACACTTTGGGAGGAGGCATTTTTAGCCGAGATGTGTGGCACAAATGCTGGCCTGCTCCATGACGTGACCGAATCATTTGTTTCGTACCTGGAGACTAATCGCCCTCTGTCGAACTGGCAGCTGAAAAAAAAAATAATGATCATTGTGACGATTGAATGAAATAGGCAAAGGCTGCATGCGTGTCTGGGGGAGGTTTCCAAAGCTGATTGATGAGGTTGAATCTGCAGACATCATTATTCAGTCTTTTAGGGGCCACAAGGTTCTCTCTTGCCTTTGTCCAAGATATCCTCCTTCCTTTTCTCGTCCGAGATCGTTGGCAGGCTCTCTCCGGTGGGAACTTCATTAGCTTGGCAGTAGGGGAGTTGATACGTGACAAAGAGTTTTCCGATTGCGGCAGGCATGGGCCTCTGCAGTAACGAGTGGCAGTCGGTAAAAGTGTTATGCCCGTGAGTGGAGGTTTATTTGATTTAAACCGTGGGTCAGCGTTAAGCAAAAAATAAAAATCCCTAAAAAGAAATTTGTCGGCATGTCACGAAGCCTGTGTAGGGCGCGGAAATCTCCAATCAAAACGGCTCGGAAAAGAACTTCAAATATTAAAATGAGCGCTAAATAGAGCGGAGGAATGCGTAAACTGTTTATTTTGCCGGGCTGTGTATTACGACGACTATAATCGTCTCTGGACGCGCACTCGAACTGGCCCGTGCCCTTGGGGGGGGAGCGGCCTCGCTGTTTCACGAGCTTTGTAGCTTATTTTAAAACGAAAAACCAGCCCATGCGAGTCTACTGCTGGATGAGGGCCGTGTCGGTCGTGGCCATTGTATGTATGTCCGTTGAACGTCTTTCACACCGTACATAGCCAACCGTGCCGTACTTCACCACGCTGGTCGGTGCATGCCGGTGAATGAAAGTAGCGGGTGTTCTGGGACCTGTCCAGCCCAGGTATCCGCTCGCTACTGATGTTAGCCGTGGGCCGGAATGAAATTGAGGTCAGCCGCGTTTTTTCATATCGCAGGCGTGCCGACCCGCCGCCAGCACAACCGCTCCCCGGCTTATTTCTGTTGCATTTTTGTCATTCGTTACATTCGTTCGTTCGTTAGAGCGGGTGTCCGCGAAGGCATCGCCCATTACTTATGAATTGAATTGAAATCGTGGTGAAGAGAGACGCTGGCTGCTCTGACGCATCGTGAAGTCTCCACCGCCGCCGCCGCAGTCGGAGGTTTGCCGCCGGTGCTCTGCTGCGAGTGAACGCGAGCCAGAAGCGTCCCCCCCCCCACCTCTGTTTTTCTTGGGAGGCTTTTGCGCGCACAAATCTGCAACAATACAGAGAGTGCTGCAGTATTTTAGGATATTGGCCAATCAAATGTTGTTGGGGTTTTTTTTGGGAACTTGTCAACGCGGATATCTCTTCGCGCATACCTCTGTGTGTGTGTGAGACCCAGCGGCGTACCAACGGGACGGTCTAAATCATTTACGGCTCGTATTTACGCTCCACCTGAATTTACTTGTTCAGAAAAAGCAAATCCGATGCCAAGGCCACTTGGATTGAAAACAGCAAAAAAACAACTGTGCATATTACACAAAGTAACAGCAGAGAATAAAGGAATTTTCTCAATTATGCAAAGCAAACTTACATTCGGGAATGGAAACCTTTGTTTATTCTGTCGAAATCCGATTAGCTATGTCCAGTAACTTCTTATCGTTTCACTTGGACATTGCAGCAAGTGGAATGGTTAGGACAGCGGACTTGCGATCCTGATCTCACCTCATTTTTCTTGATCTCTGGGCGTGGAGGTTAAAACAATGGTTTAGTTTAATCCTGCCGGCTCTGTCGCACCCAGCAGCAGTATAAATGGGTACAACCCCAGTTGGTCGATCGGCAGGTCACGTGTGCTGGAGTAAAGCGTGGGGGCGCTACCGTCACTCGCAAGATGCCTGGCCAGTGTGGACGTGTGGGTTTTTGTATTGTTTGTTGTTGTTGTAGCGTTCTCACCCGCCCCTACTGGACATCTGCAACAACAAAAAATAGCTATAGTAGTAGGTACAAAAAAGGGTAAAAACCTACTACTATATTTTGCCACTGGTTAAAGAGGTCAATACTCTGATAGTGCGCTGTTTTTGAGTTGTACGCCTTTTGGTGTCATCTCGTCCAACACCAATGGAGACTTGGCTCTAAGGAAAGCTGTCTCGGGTGTGGACCAATCAACTTCAAGGACAGTGCATATTATTATCATTATCAGAGTTGTTTTTTTTTGTTTGCATTTTGACTACTTGTGTTGTGGTTATTGCCAACATGATGCCTTGTATAAAGGTGCCAGTTTTGTACCAGTTTAAAGGGTAAAAACCTACTACTATATTTTGCCACTGGTAAATGAGGTCTCGTAGTGAAAAAAATAGCTTTATAGCACATAGGATTCCTGGAGTATAAAGATTCTGATTCTGGCTTGAAACTTTTTCTTGTGGAAGCTCTTCCCGCCGGTAGTGGTGTAACCGAACAATGGCAGGGCTGTACCTTTACCTGATTTTATTTGTCCTCAGGACAAACGTGATTCCAGGGCCACGTGGTTTTACGAAGTGTGCGTGTGGGTACGTGCGGGCAGTTGCTGCGATAGGGGACACGAGAAAATATTGGCGTACAGGAAAGAGGAAAGGCGTGTTATGAATTACACTCGGGGTTTTTAATTATACGGTTATTGACACTGTCCCTGAATTACGCAATATCACTTTATTCCAAAACATTTTGACATTGCTTTCGGAACAGCGTGTGATGCCATTTAAGCACAAATTGTGTGCTTTTAGGTAATCGCACGTAGAGTATGGCCAAACATTACGCGCTTCTGCGCATCACTTGCTGTTAGCGAGCGCCTATTATGGCCGGCATCGCCGATTGCTGAGGATGTGGTCGGCTCCGTGCGACGCGTACTCAGCCACCTTTGTTTCCCCGACGCGAATGATGCTGGTGCCACACCGCCACCGCATCCGTAAGTGCTGTTCGTTGGAAAATGTAACTCATGTTCTTGGAAAAGCAGCACTGCTGGCATTTCAATTACCATATTCTCCACATTATAAGATCCCCTTTCCCCAACCCACCATCCCATACCCCCAGAATTTTAAAGCAGAAGTCGAGGGTGCGTCTTGTAACCTGGTAGGCGCACGTGCTCTGCGCGCGTTTGACTAGATTCGTGTCGCTTTATCGACACCGGGCAACAGGTTCCTTGGGGGGTGCCTCTTTGCTCTCCCGAGCGTCCTCATAATCCGGAGAATACGGTAACATCGGCCGTGCGCACAGCGCCGCCGAACATTGTGGAGCTTCGGCCAGGGCGACGGCGCACCGCAGCGCGAGCTCCCTCGTAGGTTTCTCCGAATTATCTGACCGTGATCAGCTGTGGGCGTGGCGCATTCACGCTCGCGTTACCAAGTAGGGGCATGCGATGATGCGTTGATCCATTGATACGAAAAAAATTGTAAAAAAATGTAAGATCTCATTATCACGTGTTACGTGCATCGAATTGCGCACGTAAGGAACGGATATTGACGGAGCTGCCACGGCGGTGTCGTGGGTGAGCACGCTGGACTTGCAATCCAGAGGTCGTCGGTTCGATTCTGCACATCTCGGAGCGGCAGTTATAACAACAACAGTGCACATTTCTTGTATCCCACCATCCCACCATCCCACCACCACCACCACTTCTGCCTCTGTCCACCCAGTTTCAATACAAATGGATGCCCCTCAGCTGGTCGATCGGCAGATTCGCGTGTGGTGGAGTAAAGTGTAGGTATGCCCACTTCTTCCAAGATGTCTGGCCAGCGAGGAAGAGTAGGCCAAATACCACACTAGAGCTCCCTTTAGTGGAGGCTCTTCGACCAGCAGTGGCGTGCATGGGCAAGCAACTACAAGCAGGCCTTGTATTTTTTCGGTTTTGGGGAGAAAACTGGAACGCCGGGAGAAAACTCCTGGCAATCCACGGAAAAATGCTCAAACCTAGTTTATGCATCTATTTTCTGCTGTTCAATCGTGCCATTCCCTGCAGTGGATAGGGGTGATTCCTCTTGGGGGTGATTCGTGCTTTGGCTGTCGGTCCATCGTTAGTCTCGACTTCTGCCCCTTATCCCTTCCACCACCAACGTGTCCTGCCCACGCCCACTACTTTGTGTAATAGTCAATGGGATGTCTCATCATTCACGGTCTCCTGCTTCCATCTCTCGCCGTAATCCCGAATCCCTTGCACATCCGCGTGCATGCGACGAGCCAGTTGTCCCGGTCTTGGCGAATAATTGTATTGCGTGTCAAGTTGTGGAGCGGCTTCGTGGATCCGCGACAGTAACAGTGAGTGAGGGAGACGTGAAGGACGAGGGCAGATTTGAGCTGGCGGTTGGCAAAAGCTGTAGCCGAAGGAGTAGGGGCTCCCCCTCAAGGTGAAATTTCGGGGGCACTGCTGATCTTCTTCTTCTTGGTTCTTTCGGTAAAGTCACGTAGAATGGAAATAATAAAATAATAAAAATTAAACATAATAAAATAATTCTCACGACGTTTCGGCCACAACGCAAGCAGCTGCTGATCTTGTTTCGGACGGCTGTGTTTTGGTCCGCATTGCGAAGAGTAGTTTGGAGTTCCGTGTCCATGACCAAGGGAATGACCGCGTGCCGGATTTCTGGCGTTGCCGTAGTTTTCGTAAAACTCCTGCGCTCTCTGCGTCCTGCTCGTTTGTGCGTACGTATGTCGGGATTCTTTCGTGCCGTACGTAGCCAACGAGTGCTAATCGGAGGTGCGGGGGAAGGACAACAAACTAAACACAAAAAGCAGTTCTAAAGAAATTAGTTTTGTTTTGGCCTCACCGATGCCAAAACTAAAAAAAAATCTGTGGCATTGGTGACGGCTAAAATAAAATCTCGTTTGAGATGTTCGAGAGGTAAGGGTGCATTCCTGCAATTTCTTGCTCACGCCACTTCTAGCAAAAAAAATATTTGTCGTACGTTATTTCCCGCAAGCAGTCTTGTCCGGTGTCCCATATCGCAGCAATTTTTCTCAAATACACGTTTTTAATGCAAATCGCCTTGGCATCAGATTTGCCCTTTGGGAAAAATAAAACCAGTTAAGGGGGGCAGCCATGAAATGTATTACTCACGCCTCCGTTAGAGGGAGTTCTACAGAGTATTTGGCCTTCTCTTCCATGCCGGCCAGGTGTATTGAAAGAGGTGGAAGCAAGCACACTTTGCCCCCACCACACATGGCCCAGCGGTTGACTAACTGGCCTTACCCGTTTATTCTGCTGGGTAGACGGAGGCGGCAGTGGGGATTTTAAAGAAGTGTTTCTCCCCCCCCCCCCCCCCATTGTTTCAACTGCCGCACCGGGAGGTCGAATCGGACCGGCGAGTCGCACAGACTTTTCCACCAAGGCGGCGTCCCCTTGAAATGTTTAACCCGAAACGAAACAAATAAATAAACTGACGCGAGCGGATTTGCGCTGCGCAATCGTCGGCTGGTGTGGCAGACCACGACGCCCCGTTTTTAACAAACTCAACTTTAAGCGATCAACTTTAAGCGATCAACTTTGTTCGTGCTGCAGTAAAAACGAACGCGAAAACACTAAACAAACTCAGCTGGGCCCTAATGAAAATGGCATGTCTTTCACGACACCCTTCACAAGAACTTGCAGGCAATCCATTATCATAACTCATTGTTTATTGGAGCCTGCTTTTTTAGCAAATATCCCAGAAGGCAAAAAAACATTTAAAACCGAATGCCAAAATGCAGGCCGGTTGGTCATTTAAAATATATCCGCGCCGTGGAAATGTCTGAATTTTGTTCAAAATAGGTAAAAAAAAACGTTAAAAGTTTGCGAATGTCCAATAGTGCCCCTGTGCCGTCGTCGTTGGTAAAATAAACTTTGAGCCTTATAGAAAAATAAAAGGCTGACGGTGAGCTTAGGATTAAGTTTCTCTGCTCACTGTACTGCTGTGGATCGCGTCGGGAGGTGGGGGGGGGGTGCAGGCCTCCAATGTCCAAAACTTGTTTTTTCTCAGCCGATAGAAATGTTTCCAAATAAGGGGCGGTTGCACATCTCTACTTTTAAAAGCCTCCTTTTTTTTCCATTTACCGGAATTTTCCCCCATTTATTTTCTCTCCCCCCTTCTGTTAAACCGACGTTTTTTGGACAAGTGTTCCAAATTAGTCGTCCGATCACTCTCAAAACGTGGCAAAAACTTGCTCATCGTCTTGAGTCAATCAACCCGGCAAAAAAACTTTGCCCGTGCGGTGACAAGTCCGAATATAGTGCCGAGAATAGTTTGGAGTTGAACCGCACGAGCCCTACAAATTCTTAGCCCACGATTTAAAAAAATGCCTCGGAGTAAAATATCATACGTACACACCCTGACCAGACAGAACTCCACGGATACCTGTTAAATGCTCTGTCGACACTGTGTTTGTCTCTTGCGTGTGGATTCTTTTTTTAAATGCTTGCTGCTGGTCTGATTTTTTTGCTGCAGTACAAGTCTCCTGTGTGTTTTAGTGCTGCGCCGCTTTGTTGTTCGGCGTGACGTCCGACGTTTCGCTTCATGTGCCGGAGCCTCTTATAGGAACTCGGAAACTGAAAAAGCTCCCGGCTCGTCGAGCGGAATGTCGCACGTCATGACAAAAAATGCGGCGCATAACCACCAGAGCACATTGGAGATGCTGCATCTTCCCTTGTGTGAAAAAAAAAATCCGCATTATGTTTCTGACAAACTGCATTTTGTGGGGGGGGGGTGGTAAGGAGCTGGGTGGGGAGGGGAGAGGAGGAGTGGGAAGGCGCCAGTTTGAATCGGACAGCTGTGCTCGCTGTAACGACACTGCGCTGTGTACATAACCCATGTCATGAGGCGGGAGTAGAGTGCACCAGCGTTGTGATCGCCCGAATTGCCGTCTGACCCCCGCGCCTGCCAAAACAGTAGTTAATGTGCTTGCGCCTCGCATTAAATGTTTTCAACTCGTTTTGCAATCCGATATCCTCCCTGTGGCACTCAAGTGTGTTGTGACACTCCGTAACGGAGCTGCTGCAAGCCTCCCTCTCTCCCCATCGGCTTTTTTAAGCATGTTTATTTTCCTCGGAGGGTTCGCGGAGTGCGCGTCGTTCGGACACCGGCTGGCGCCCGCCTTCGGACAGACAGACGGACGGACGGCACGGCGCGGAACGGGAAGTGGTTTTGCGTCGCCAGGCTGGTGCGGCGTGGCGCTGCGCCGTGCGTTGTGGATGCTCAATGGGGTCGCCGGGTTGCTTGGGAGTTTCAACGATGCCGAAGCCGGTGCCTCTGGGCATCCTGGATTCGGAGTCCGGGTTTCGGCCGCCTGTGATTTTAAAATAGAATTCTCAAGTGCAGCAAGTTTAACGGTATTAGCCCGGTCACCAACGAGTGCATTGGTTCATCAATTAAAATCGATGCTGCTGATCATGATCCTCATTGTCATCGTGAGCCATGATCAACTGCTGGATGAAGGTTTTCGCAAGGCATCACCGCCCCTCGTGGTGTCGTGATCCAGCAAAGCACGTGGCTCCAGCACATGCATTTACACGGCTCCAGATCGCCGGTCGCATTCCGTTCCTTTGGCCGCCTCTCCGTCGTTCGTCTCGACCAGTTTCTTGCGACGCATCGCCCGCCCATGCCCACTTCCCTTGCAATACATTACAATGCACGTGTCACATTGTGCCACGTACGCATGTTGAACTTCTTTCGTACCGTACGTAGTCAACTGTGCTAATCAGAGTTGCGGATGTATGAGAATCATGTTTTAAGTTGATGCAGATTATGTGATAGTGTTTCGGGGGGGGGGGGGTGGGGGAAGCGTGTCGGGGGTGAGCGAGACCATACAGTTGAGGCAGAACAAGTGAGAAACCAGTAAGAACAAGTGAGAAACAATAGGCAGAACAATAGGCAGAACAAGTGAGAAACAATAGGCAGAACAATAGGCACAGAACAATTGAGAAACAATAGGCAGAACAATAGGCAGAACAATTGAGGAACAATAGGCAGAACAATTGAGAACCATTATGAGACGAAATAATAGAATCGATACTTGGATCGAATCTCCAACGTCGAATCGGGGCCACTCATCGAAGTGCTGGGGAGTGGGGTGAATCGTTGCAAGCATGCTCACTATCCCCGCTGACCTCAGCATGTCATCATATTTGTTTCACACGCGGCTGTCGGTCATCCTGCACTTGGGCCATTCCCAAGAGCTCCTCTCCCCCGCATCTTTATTCCACAACAGAGGGTTTTTTTAGGTTAGATCGCGTAAATATTGAATGTCGTTTAAACCCGCCACCACCCGGCAGAGAGCCAATTAGTGAGGTTTGTCACGTTTATCCCTCCATTTAAGACCGAAACGTGAGGAGGATTTCTCCACAACTCTGGCTGTCGCCTGATGATGCACGTTGTAATTACCGGTGAAACGTCGTACTCGAATTGTAAATGTTTTCTCTCCAACACACCGGTGTGCTGAACTAGTAACGAATTGGCACGTTTTGTTTACTGACAAACCTTTCTAATTCGCTGTGTCGGGTGGTGGCGGGTTTAACGACACATTTATATTTACGCGATCTAGTCCACAAAAAACTTCCATTGTGGATAATATTGTTTGCGAAAGCCTAGGTGTTAAACCTTTATTCCAACGCAAGTTCTGGTGGTGGAGCCCCCCTTAACCCTTTCCCGTTCCAAGACAACTGCAAGTTGCCGGGCGGGGGTCCCCGTTCACCTCTGAATCTCGCAACGCTCAAGAGGGCTCGGCGTTAATTTCATTTAGAGAGGCGTAGTAGCGCCGCTGTTTTAAATTACATTATGCTCGACGCAGAAAACCATGGCGACACGACCGCGCTCTACGATAGCCGGCGCCAAACTGTGCCACACGCCCTCCCGCATGGCCTTGTGGGAGCCTCGGTACCGGTAAAGTTATTTTATTTTAGTTTTTCCTCCGGTTCGGTAACCGAAGAAAAACTCATGACGTGCATGCACGTCATCGAAATGGGAAAGGGTTAATTGCTTGCATGCGCCACTACTAGCAGAAGGGCTTCGACTAGAGTGAGCTCTAGAGAACCCCTTGAGAGGCTACGTAGGCCTACTCTTCCATGCTGACCAGACGTCTTGGAAGAAGTTGGGAAGTCCCCTCATACTTCATCACACCACCGATCGATGATATTTGGAGGACATAATGAAGGATTTTCCCACCAACGTTGATATTTTTTACAAAACATCAATGTGACAAGTTTTGTGTTTTTACACACGTGACACACGTGTTGTTTATGTACATTGTTGCGTGCCCACTGGACAATGGTCCCGTTGTAGTAAACGTAATCGATGAAAAACTAAACGCGGCTTCGACATAAATACGCAAGAGGGCTTTTATGTGACTTGAATTCCTTATCGGGGTATTTTTATGTTCACACTCGGTGGTGTTGCGCTCGGAGATGAGGTAACCGGGTGAAAGTTCGTGGGATTTTTTGTTTGTTAATTCACTTTCTGAGCCGCAGGTGCTCCCCGGCCCGGTTTGCGCCCCCCGTCGAGCTGACGCGGCGTCGTCCTCGGCTTCCCCGTCTCTGCCGCCAACGCCAACAACAACGTGTGCCCAACCCGGCGTCGGTATATTTTTGAGACGCATCTTCCTCCCCCTCCTCCCCCTGCTTCTCAGACTGCCGTCAATCAAAGGGAGTGTTCCCGTCGCCGTGATTGATGACATTACCACGGAGGCTTGAAATGCCCCCCTCCCTCCGCGCTATGGTGCGTAGGCAGTCACCTCGCGAGCGCTCGTACTGACATCTCGTGCCCCTACTGACATCTCGCGCCTCTACTGACATCTCGCGCTCCTTATGAAGCCGATTTCTGAAAGGATGCGTCGCCAGGAGCAATGGCAAGCGGAGGACAGAACTAGTCCGGGGAGGGAACGAGTGTAACTGACGGACCGAATGAATGAGTTAGCGGACGAACGGTTGATTGATCGAACGGCTCCGGACTTTTTGTCAATTACTCCGAGATGCAACGTCAAATGCGAAATTTTTGTGCTTAAAAATGTTTGCGTCTGAATTTGGGCTCCGGCTTAAATATTCTGCCTTAGGAGCTCTCCGTGACCTTTCCTCCGCGTCGTCGCCAGGTGTTTGGGAATGTGGGTAGGTGAGCAGATGAAGCAGGTTGGTGGCTCGATAATTTGAAGTGATGTTTGCTGCCGCATATTTGACACGCGGAGAGGCGGGCAGGCAAACGAGTCGGAGGATTTTGCGACGAGCGTGTTCGCCCATTCATCCTCTGCCCAAATGCCGCACCAACTCGGTTTTTACCACCATTGTAAAGAAAGACGCGTACAAAAAAAAATCATTGAAGATTTTAAGTAAACTCCACCAGTACCGAAGAGAGAAAAAAAAATCTCAGAAAAAGAAACCGCGTGAGAGCGAAAACCCTGGGCTGTTTTGACGTCACGGTGCGATCGCCACGGCAACCGGGGCAGAAGGAATGCATGTTTGCCGAGACGCCTCGCGTGGCACTAATAATAAAAACAAAACACGATAAGACAAAATGGGGGGGGGGTGAGGGGGAATGAAACGCTCTCCGCTCCTCCTCTCTCTCTTCCTCCCTCGCGTCCACGATCCCGTGCCCGGTTTTTACGTTGGAACTTTTCTTGCCGCACTCGGTGAAGAAGAGGGGTGGGGTGGGTGGGGGTTTGTGTTGGGAGGTGTTGATTGCGGGGATATCGATTTTGGGGGGGGTGAGAGGGGGTGAGAGGGGATCGATTCTGGCATGGGAACACACGCAGGAGAGGATTCGAGTGGGTGGGGGTTTGTGTTGGGAGGTGTTGATTGCGGGGATATCGATTTTGGGGGGGGTGAGAGGGGGTGAGAGGGGATCGATTCTGGCATGGGAACACACGCAGGAGAGGATTCGAGTGACTGAACGTTTTTTTTGGGCGGGGGTGTGGGGGGGGGTAATGTCACGTCGATGTGTTTGTTTTTGTGGGTTGTCGATGTACAGTGCGAAAGAAGCTTAACTCGCATACAGGTGGTAGTAAAGTGCTCGGAGGAAATCGTCAATAGCAGCGAAGAAATATTCCTGCACGTTTTTATACGTTCGTGTGTAATTTTCAAGTCCGATTACCATTTCATCCCCCCCCCCCCACCGTGCAAATACCTCGAGCGACGATTCCCAGAATTCACGTTTTCGGGAACGTGAATGAATTGGTGACGCTGATTCTACAGGAGTCGGCGAACGTTTGCGTAGGTGTGTCATATTTTTCAGATTGCTAACCACTTCATGAAACAAAGCAGCAAAAAAAAACGACAAACGTGAACCCGAAAATTGTTTCTCGGAATTTTTATTCTCGCTGAGAGTTTGGGGGGGGCGATCTTTACAGCTTGTTTGCCGCTCGTTGCGGAGGTTTGCGGTTCAGGGGACCGTCGGCTGCCCTGGTTAATTCATTCAGCGAACGCTTTTGCACGTGGCTGTCCGTACAGTTAAGGGTGGCAGATATGCAAGAAAAATAAAGAAATACGTTTGTCGATGTTGTATGCGAGTGGACGTCAGCCCACGTAGCCGCAGAACCGTGCGACAGCCTCCTCCTCCAGCACATGCAGGGCAACAAGTACGCTCGGCACACCCTGATGGACTTCACAGCCAGAGACGATGTACGCACCACAGTCTCCTCGCTCCCCGCATTCACACAGCGGGTCTCTTCCCGTTAATGCCGCAGTGGGTTGTCTGGACGGTAAAAGTAAGCGCCGTCTGCTTTGCGGTGAACCTTAAATATCCCCGTGACGTAATTCGGAAAAAAGAGTAGGCCTTTGTGTGCCGGCGACGTAGTCCAAATTTTTATTCGATTAACCGCAAATTGCTCCATTGGAAAGCCACGTAGCAACGTCGCCCCTGTACCGGCTGAGTCGTACCCACTCACCTTTTGCCACACGGGGACAGCTGCCTCTGGGTGTCCCCTGCCACAGGGCACCTCTAGATGTACTGCACTGAAGGCAGAGTATATATATCAGGCGATGATACAGATTTTTTTTTGTACGTACTGCTTTTAAGATCGTAAATAGCTCTTGCTCTGGGTCTACTTATCTCCTCTCATCTCAGTACACTCCCCTCTTTGTACACATCCCTCGAGCAGCCTGAGCCTCTTTGGTGAAACCCAACATTAACCTGTAAATTGTGGGAAGTCACTCCCTCTCCTCTGCTGCTCCTGGTGTGTTTACATTATCTGCTCACAAGTTATCCATACTGCTGATGCCCTCCCCATCCTAGGGCGCTACGGTGGTAAGATATTAACGAAGTTCGTCGGTTCGTTCCTGACCCTGACGCATGTATATTTGGAGTTTGCATGTTCTCCCCGTGATCGCGTGGATTTTTCCCCGAGTTTTCCCTCCACATTTAGAATCAACACGCGTTTCGAGTGTTTGGCTGCTTTCAATTTCCACTGCAGAACCCGAGCACTAGCAAATGTAGACGACGCAGTGACACTGTTTGAATTGTACTGACTGACGTCGCACGCAATGATCTTGTCGTTAGCCCTGCATCTGGCCCTGCTTGGCCTCGAACCAGATTCAGATGTCTTGTCAGGCCAGTGTAGCGCGCTATGGTTCTGGCTCGGCATGGGAGAGATCCAGTGGGAAAACTGCCCGGACCCACGAGGTCCTCCCCCCCCCAACGCTATCACGGCTCAGGTGCGCCAGTGGACTTAAGAGGCCTTCTGTCTCTCTCTCTCCTCTGCTTTTGACTGGTTACCTCACCGCACCGTTTTCTCGTCGGTTGCATCACTCGGAGATGTTTGTTGCCTTGGCCGTGACGCAGCACATCTGCGTGGGATCACTGTGGGTTTTTTTGGCTTGGGCACACTTTTCCACGCTGCTGCTCCAACCTGCCCACCCCATTGTTTTTGTTTTGATTTATTCAATACTTAGTTTGAATTAAACACCTGTGTTTATATCCCCGTCAAGCACAACGTCTTGAGACACTTACGGTATTTCAACCCATCGTCAGCCTTGTTCCGTCCACTGCTGGATGAAGGCCTCCCCAAGGCCATCGCCATCCATCACGGTTTGCACGATGCAATGACGCATCTTGCTCCCGCACGCGAGCTGATCCCGTCGCACTGTCGTAGAGGTGGATGCCCTCTCGTGCAAGTTTTCTCTCCTTTAGCTGCCACTCCTTCATTAGTCTCGACCATCGGCCATAATCCCTCTCATTTGGCGCCATTACGTTAAGCCCACTTAATTGTCTTACGAGTCAATATGATGTCTCCAGTTTCGGGTTGTTCTCTCGATCCGCGCGTGTCTCTTTTCTGCCTCTCTGTGTATCCAAGCGTGCGTACCTTGAGCCAGCGGCAGCCGTTAAGTAATGCTGCGGCGTTGGGCGCCTGCCGACTGTGCACCTTGGCGCCTGAAGAACAAAAACAATTAACGCTCCCCAAGAAAACAACGGCTCGCTGCGTGGCACGAGGTTGCCTTCTTGGCCCTGTCCCAGTGAAATATCGCGCTGCCCTTGCCCCCGCCCCCCCGAGCGCACGCGCGCCTAGAGATTCGTATTATGCTCCGTGCAGCCAAATGTTAATTTTCGGCCGATTTTTTGTATTCACTAAAAATGTGCCAATGTTTGCTTTGTCAGTTACGAGGCATGTGTCAGCCATCTCCCTCAAGTTGGTAATAAGAATAGTAATGCAATAATAATAATAATGCAAGTTAGTTACCCACGAAAGCCTGAGGCAGGATCAAGACTTTTTTTTCCAGTCAGGACCCGCTACTCTGCCGATGTCCGGCCAATTCCGTTGATGAGTAATACGACTGCATCAGCTATCCCGGTTGTGCTTTGCGGTAAAATCCACGTTTTGTTCGGCATGACGTCTGAACATTTTCTCTCCACGTGGAGCTGCTTCTGCAGGAGCCCGAAATTGTCTTTCCGAAACACTCTTCCTGCATTGGACATCACGTACGAGTGTATGTTTGCTTAACTTATTTTGCACCGTACGTAGCCAACCGTGCTAATCGGAGGTGCGGGGGCGGGGAGGGAAGGACAACAAAATGACCTGCTGACCCGATGAGCTGATCAAACAACACGCGGTACAACCCGAAACGCATTTCAGGACGCGCGACATTAATATTAGTGTTTTTGCATTGCACGCGATGCGAGTGGGGGTGGGAGGTTGCGAGGAATTCCTCTGCTCCAACAGCGGGCCCTGAATTTTCTTTGTGGCGAGAGCGCATTGTGCAACAACAAAAAAACCCGCTGCTTTTGGCCAGCAGTTAAAGGAATTAATGAATTCCATCGCTGAAGAGGTTAAGGCGGCACTGCCGTGTCACGTCGCGTTTGCGTTTTCATTATTGCCGCGCGGGCCCCCCAACTCCGCTCGGCCTTATTCCGCACGCGCGTGTGTAGTGGTTAGCTTACAGGGAGTAGGGGGGGGGGTACCTCTTTTAAAAAAAAAATCGCTTCTCTCAAGAAGGCATTGATAATAAGCAACGCGTATTATTCGGGTCGTCATGAGCGTTCGTGTTTTTCTTTTTCTCTGCCGGCGACATTAACATAACTTTCGTTTAATGAGGTTCGTGATGCCTCGGTGTAGATTTCCGGTTGAAAACACAGCCGCGGCTTTGTAGGGATCTCCTTCCGTTTCATTAGTTTAAAACACAAGTCGGCAATGCCCGTGAATATTTTGTTCTTGGGAACCTTAAGCATCTGACATTGTAAGACTTCACACGCATGCATTTTGTTGGGGTGGGGGGTGGTTACAACATTTTTTGGGGAGGTTACAAAAAATTTTGGGGAGGTTACAAATTTTTTTGGGGAGCTTACAAAATTTTTTGGGGAGGTTAAACTTAATTTTTTGGGGGGGGTGAAAGTTTTTTTGGTGGGGAGTGGGTGAATTTTTTTTTGGGGCGGTGGGGGGCAATGGTTGCAGAGAAGCGAGTTTCTTTTCTCCGCTAATTACCGCTGAATAACCCCCACCGACTGAGCTCAAGGAACCCTCCAAGCCCGTCTTCGGGTGTCCAATTTGCTGCCCGTCAGGTCGAGGCTTGCCGCAGGGGCCGGTCGCACGTCCAAGTAGGCCGCAGTTTCCAAGGGCTCCCCTTCTAATTGGACCATCCACGGACAAGATTATATATTTTTTATATTCATTCCTTGGATTCTGGCCAAACTGAAACGTGGAAGGTCGTTTGAGTTTACCGTTCATTATTCTTTGGCTTTTGTCACTTTCAAACACGCACGTGAGGGAGATTTGAGATTAACCTGCACCTCTAACTTCTGGAAATCTTGAAAGTGAATCAAATTTAACTTGGCTTATTTTGCAAGATATTGCCCTGCTGCATGTATACAACGGGAGCTGCCAGCGGTGTCACAGTTAACACACACTGGACTTGCAATACAGAGGTCACTGGTTAGATTCCATCTCTTGGCACGGTATTTTTGTAAATCCCCCCCCCACCCTGGTCTCTACCAGCCCAGAAATATAAATGGGTACAGTTTGCATGTGGTGGGATAAAGTGTGGGTACACCCACCACGTCCCAATCATTATGGCCAGTGTCCCATCTAGAGAGGGCGTGGCTCTCTAGAGCTCCCTCTAGTGTAGGCCCTTCCACCAAGGAGTGGCGTGGCACCGCGGAGGTGAGATTTTTAACTCCCTTGCCTGGTATGCAGGAGGTTGTGAGTTCGATCCCGACCATAACGCCTGTATTTTTGGAGTTTGCATGTCTCTCCCCGTGCTCACGTGGATTTTTCTCCGGGTCCTCCGTTTTTTTCCCCGTCCACATTTCGAATCAACCATAATACAGTTTTTTTGGGTGAGATCAGGTAAATATCTAAATGTGTCGTTAAACCTACCACCACCCGACACAGCCAATTAGTAAGGTTTGTCACGTAAACAGAACGTGCCAATTCGTTACTAGTACAGCACACCGGTGTGTTAGAGAGCAAAGCCACATTTGCCATCTGAGTACGACGTTTCGCCAGTATTTACAACTAACTTCATCAGGCAACAGCCACTTCATAAGCCACTTCATTGACTTGTCATTTGTGGCCAAGTCGCTTCTGAAAAAAAGCTACATAGCTCAGTGGACCTTACCTGGTAAAAAGCTAATGTTTACAGTTTTATTGCAGGGCTGTGATGCCTTAACACTGGAAGCACATTCATTCTTGGGGACATGTACGCAGCCGCTTTTGGATGTCTGCTTGCACATCCTCATCACTGTTTGCTGACTCACACCCAATGATACGACTTTTCCACAAGTAAAACACACTTGCACGTGAGAGACATGCTTTACCGCAACTGCACAGTTAACCTACACAACTATAGTCGACTAAGTCAAGGAAAGAAGACTCCAGTGGTGTTTGAACGCGTTCAGAGAATAGTCCAGGAAAGTTCAAGTTTATTTATTATATACGAAGTGCCAGCTCGAGTTTCAAGAATGGCCTGGGTCATTTGTCCGCCTGTTGGGGGCGATGAGTGCTATGTATAATTCCAATGGAGTAAACTTGCGCGTAATCTTCACATTTGGCAAATTTGGACAATGACCACCGGCACGCTCTCGAGAATGACATCAGGGGGGGATTTTTAACATCCGCCGTGAAGCGGACGTATAACGTTGCATTATAACGGGCATTACACTCGCAGTAAGAATAAGGGCAGCTGCCGGTTTCAAACGGTGTGAACCTCTGCAAAAAGCGGCAAAATGCATGACCGCTTGGCTGTGTCACCGTCAGAAGCCTGTACCTGGCGATGCGGACAATAGTGGAAGAAAATGGGAGTAGGGAAAGAGAGAAAAGTGCCGTTGTAAAACATCGAGGAAAGGGTTGAGATGACACTGGCTAAAGGCTACCATGGCAGAAATTTGTTTGGCCCCATAATCGCCAACAAGCTGACGGGGAAGGGACAGATGATTACGGTTAACCTCAGCCGGTTTGACATTTATCTTTACGAGAAATGGCTTCGCACAACGCTGTCCCACGCATCACGTGACACGCGTGTGCCGCCATCTTTGTTATACCCAGACAGCTTTGCGCAGTTGTGATGTATCACATCACGCAAGATTTTCCAATTGGTCCGTGAATATTTTTCGGTAATCTGGAACAAAAAGTGCAGGTTAACCTTGAATCACGCTCATTTGTTTTTCTTCATACTCGCAATGTCGACTATTTTACTTATATATTTTAAATCTACTGGTCAATGTTATTGATGAATGTGAATAACAAATGCTGCATGTATGTTGAACTTCATTTGCGCACCGTACGTAGCCAACCGTGCTAATCGGATGTGCGGGGGAAGGACAACAAACTAAACACAAAAATAACAATGCTATTGGAATTGATTGTGTCGAGTAGTTTGTGCTTGCGTACCACTGCTGACGCAATGTCCCGGGAAGAAGAGTGTGTTTAATTCCCTTGGTATGATTCGTGACTGCAGGAATTCGGTAAAGTCACGTAGATAGGTTCAAATTAATAAAAATAAGAAATATAAAAAACTACGACATTTCAATCACAGCACAAGCGATCGTCATCAGGAGGAAAGAAGGGGAAAGCTTCTGAATGCAGACTGTTTTATAGGTTTAAAATGGGCGTAGTCCTAGAGTCTAAACGAAGTGGGCGGGGCTAGTGATGTTAATGTGAGAAATTTGCATGTTAAAGTAAGATGGCGAGTGGCCTCCGCGACGAGTGCGCGGGTGGCTATGTTAATGTGAGAGATTAGCATGTTAATGTGAGAGATTAGCATGTTAATGTGAGAGATTAGCATGTTAATGTGAGAGATTAGCATGTTAATGTGAGAGATTAGCATGTTAATGTGAGAGATTAGCGTGTTAATGTGAGAGATTAGCGTGTTAATGTGAAAGATTAGCGTGTTAATGTGAAAGATTAACGTGTTAATGTGAAAGATTAGCGTGTTCATGTGAGAGATTAGCGTGTTAATGTGAAAGATTAGCGTGTTCATGTGAGAGATTAGCGTGTTAATGTGAGAGATTAGCGTGTTAATGTGAAAGATTAGCGTGTTCATGTGAGAGATTAGCGTGTTAATGTGAAAGATTAGCGTGTTAATGTGAGAGATTAGCGTGTTGATGTGAGAGATTAGCGTGTTAATGTGAGAGATTGGCATGTTAAGGTGAGAGATTGGCATGTTAATGTGAGAGATTAGCGTGTTAATGTGAGATTAGCAGAGGTGTGGACTCGAGTCATGTGACTTGGACTCGAGTCAGACTCGAGTCATGAATTTGATGACTTGCGACTCGACTTGGACTTGCATAACAATGACTTTGTCCCACCTCTGGAGATTAGCATGTTAATGTGAGAGATTAGCATGTTAATGTGAGAGATTAGCATGTTAATGTGAGAGATTAGCGTGTTAATGTGAGAAATTAGCGTGTTAATGTGAGAGATTAGCGTGTTAATGTGAGAGATTAGCGTGTTAATGTGAAAGATTAACGTGTTAATGTGAAAGATTAGCGTGTTCATGTGAGAGATTAGCAGAGGTGGGACAAAGTCATTGTTATGCAAGTCCAAGTCGAGTCGCAAGTCATCAAATTCATGACTCGAGTCTGACTCGAGTCCAAGTCACATGACTCGAGTCCACATCTCATAGGTGGGACAAAGTCATTGTTATGCAAGTCCAAGTCGAGTCGCAAGTCATCAAATTCATGACTCGAGTCTGACTCGAGTCCAAGTCACATGACTCGAGTCCACACCTCTGGAGATTAGCGTGTTAATGTGAGAGATTAGCGTGTTAATGTGAGAGATTAGCGTGTTAATGTGAAAGATTAGCGTGTTAATGTGAGAGATTAGCGTGTTGATGTGAGAGATTAGCGTGTTGATGTGAGAGATTAGCGTGTTGATGTGAGAGATTAGCGTGTTGATGTGAGAGATTAGCGTGTTGATGTGAGAGATTATCGTGTTAATGTGAGAGATTAGCATGTTGATGTGAGAGATTAGCGTGTTGATGTGAGAGATTAGCGTGTTGATGTGAGAGATTAGCGTGTTGATGTGAGAGATTAGCGTGTTGATGTGAGAGATTAGCGTGTTGATGTGAGAGATTAGCGTGTTAATGTGAGAGATTAGCGTGTTAATGTGAGAGATTGGCATGTTAAGGTGAGAGATTGGCATGTTAATGTGAGAGATTAGCGTGTTAATGTGAGATTAGCATGTTAATGTGAGAGATTAGCATGTTAATGTGAGAGATTAGCGTGTTAATGTGTGAGATTAACGTTTTAATGTGAGAGATTAGCGTGTTAATGTGAAATCGGAGAGCTGAAGCCACGAGGGAAAAAAATATAAAATTTGACATCGGAAGGTGGCAGGATGGGAACATCACAGCCAGTTAAGACTTAAACTGGTTGATGCCATCTTTCCAATGATTGCTGAGTTTGTACCCATCCTCTCGGTTGAAATTGTGTCCGTGTCTGTATATATGGATGGCTTCATGAACGAATCTTTGTTGACAGACAGTGGGCTTACAAAGTACCTTCGTCTTAGAGAAATCTATTTCGTGTCAGCCAACCGCATTAAAACAATGATCAGCCAAGGCCGACGTGTTGGTCCTACCGTGTTTAAAATCTGCCTTATGCTTACGAACACGGTCCGAGACACGTCGCTTAGTTTTCCCCAATGTGACGGACTAAAGATCGTGGGCAACTGTTGGCGCCGGCTCACCGCCTGGCTCTCTCCCTGTTTGCTTGTGGTTCCCCGGCGATTGTGAGATGCAATTTGCATCAACAACGACGCCATATAAACTCAGCATTGCACCACGTGCATCATGTTGCATGACGTCACGTGGTGCTGTGAGGTTGAGAGCCTTGAGAAGGGAGTGGGTGGGAGTTTGATCCTTGGACCTGCCCTTGGGAAGGCGGATAACCTAAGCGTAAGAAAGGCATTGTGTGTTTTCGTTCATCCACATTTTCACTTGAGCAACGGTCCGGCTGATGAATTAAAGATCACGCTCAGTTTGTTTTAATTTTCAATTATAACAATGAGCTACAGTGTAGGTTAATGGGCATTAACAAAATAAATGGAACAACAAGTTAAATGTGTGGAAAGGAGCGCAAGCACCGAATTACATTGAGAGAACATCAAGAGGAACATGTGGATTAGTGAGCGCACGAAGGTTACTGACGTAAGTTGAAACTTTTAAGAGCAGAGGATCAACTCTTGGGCAGGACACGTTGAGAGAGAGAAAAGGGGGTTATGGCCCAACAACGGTTACGAATAGTGGCAGCCCAAGGGATGGGATGCGCCCGAGAAGGACGTCTTCCGAAGAGATGGAGCGGTTGAAGGAGCTCAAAGTGCAGGTTCTAGGGGTGGGTTACCGCCTCGCAGGATCGCGAGATATGGGGGAAAGACTCGTGGAGGGAATTCTTCATTCAGCAGCGGATGAGATCGTGGCCGATGATGATACTTAATATAGGGCATGTGCACGATTCGTTAATTTGTTTTTTGTCGGCATAAACATGAAGCTTTGTAGAATAGAGGCGCTTGTAAAGGCAGTAAATAAATAAAGGGGAGAAGAATGAAATCTGCCCGCACTGCCGCTCGCGAGAGCGACACGCTCCGAACAACGCGTGCTCTGCCAAGTCCGTCTTTGGGCAGAACACGACATTTGGTTTCAATTACCAGCCTAATTTTAGGAGGCGTTTTTTTTCCCTTATACTTTTTACGAAAAGTGAGCGTTTTAATTCGAGGAGGGTGACGTAACATTTTTAAAATGCCCGGTTTTGGAACAGAATGGCCTGTGAGCAATATCCTCTAATTTTATTTTACCATTTCCCTGCCACATTACAAAAAATTACCGTCTCCCCTTTTGCTGTAAATGTACAAAAGTTAAGGTAGAGCCTCGCGCTTGCTTCCACGTGCCACCACTGGTACAAGGGAGTTAGCGCCAGAGGGAGCTTCATAGAGCCCCTCCAGAAGTCTACCCTTCTACGCCGGCCGAGGCATCGTCCAACAGATGGTCGTATCCACGTTGCATCCCACCGCTCGCGACCTTCCAATCGACGAACTGTCCTCTCCCCATTTACATCGCGTGGTGGACAGAGGCGGCTCCATTCAAGAAACTCGAATCAACTGCCGCGCGGGGGAAATCGAATCGAACCTGCGACTCCCCTCCTCCCGCGCCCCCGGATCCTGGCGCAAAATTATTGCGGGTCGCATTATAAATTAATTCGTCTCAGCCACCTGCGGTAATCGGTGGCAGAAAAATCACCGCCGTGTAACCGCACCGAGAGATCGCGTGGTGGAGGACGAGGGCTGGGGAACGCTGGGTGCGGTTCCCGAGCGGGCGCGGGCACGGGCACGGCCGCTCGCGGCGCGCTGCAGACTAAACACGGCACGGGTTCAGCCAAAACAACAACAGCAAAAAGAGACGGCGAAGGCGGCCGCTGGCCCGGCGCTCAGGAATGCGAGCCGTGATTTTCGCCGGCGAGAGCGCCGGCTTCGCTGGCAAGCGTTGGGTGGGGGGGGGGTCCCACGCCGAGTCGCGGTTTTACGCTTGAGATGTCGCTCCCCGTTGTAAACGTGTCGCCCCCGGCGCCCGCGGGCTGCCGCTCGACGCTCGGACAGCGAGTGGAACGGCGAGTGGAACGGCGAGTGCGCCGACGCTTCTTTTGCGCGCGGAGCAATGCGCTCGCCTGGTGTTCGTTCGCAATCTCATTGGAAGAAATTTCCGTTCGGGAACTTTTCGGCGAGCAGTGCGCCCGGCAGTTCATC
The DNA here is from genome assembly GCF_964198595.1 of Lampetra fluviatilis. Lineage (NCBI taxonomy): Eukaryota > Metazoa > Chordata > Hyperoartia > Petromyzontiformes > Petromyzontidae > Lampetra > Lampetra fluviatilis. The sequence continues at coordinate 9,308,128 of NC_136293.1, forward strand.
GATCGGCAGAACCCGTGCGGTGGGATGAAGTGCAGGCGTTCCCACCTCTTCCGAAATGTATGACCAGGGTGGAAGAGTAGGCCAAATACGCTCTACCAGGCGTTCTCTAGAGCTGCCTCTAATGAAGGCCCCTTCCATCGGCAGTGGCGCGAGCGAGCAATTGCATGGAATGTGAGTACACGGCATTATGTTACAGGATACGGAGCAGGTTTGCTCTGCACCTTAATGTACAGTCCGCCTCAAGGCATCTGCTTTCCACCTGGTGAAAAATGAACTGAGGTTTGCAAGGCCGAAATGCCACTTCTTGACTCGGCATCATCGCTCGTTTATTTATATCTCACAAAAGGAAACAATTGACACGTCGGTTAGTCGCGATGGAACGATTCCGCCCCCCCCCCCCCCCTGACGATGCCTTCCTCATCAGCCACGGTCAATCCACATCCCTCGCGATCCAACATTGCGCCTGCGCACAAACTGATTTCCTCACTCCATCTCCACATGAGGGCGACCCCTCGGACGTGTTCCATTTCTGGATAAAAAAATGTTTTGACCGTCAAACGCTCGTAGCGACGTGCCCTGCCCCCGGCTCACTCTGTGACGTTCTCACAAGCACAATTTGTTGCTTAGTTGCAACAATTTATCATGGATAAATCGGTGCATCGTTGCATCGCTCGAGATAATTTTAAGTTAATTTATTTTGCGTGGTTTGTGCATACCTGTCTGATGCAACACAAAATGTCCCCCAATTACATTCCATTTGTATTATCTGCGTCATATCATGAGATGAATACATGTCAGGTCTCTCGCAGCTAGCCATGCATCAAGAAAATGTCCCCAGAATATGAGGTCACGGAATTTCGAGGTCAAGGAACTACTTATGAAGTAATTTCAAGAGATCCCCTATCTACAATCGGGTCACATTATTTTCTATGACCTGCACTGATTGTTCGTTGCATATCAATCAAACTGAAGACCTTTTTTTTTGTTCCCGTTCAGGCTTGAGACCATTAACCCCTCTTCTTGGTTCTTTCGGTAAAGTCACGTAGAATGGAAATAATAAAATAATTCTCACGACGTTTCGGCCACAACGCAAGCAGCCGTCCTCAGGTGGAGAACAGGTCTGTCGACAGACAGCAAGCAGCCGTCCTCCACCTGAGGACGGCTGCTTGCGTTGTGGCCGAAACGTTGTGAGAATTATTTTATTATGTTTTATTTTTATTATTTCCCTTCTACGTGACTTTACCGAAAGAACCAAGAAGACGAATCCCTGCAGTCACGAAAGCTTTAAATCGACCATTAACCCCCTCTCCACCACCACCACTGGTTTAATCGCCGGTTTAATCGCGGGCGACCTGAAACCCCGGATTCGAACCCAGGTACTCAGCGGTACCTGGATCGGTGCCTCTGATCCCACCCCCCCCCCCCCCCCGAGCCACTTGGCCCACCTCAAGGCAGGACACCGTTGACCGCTGTGTTGCGCAGCTTGAACCTGAGATGCAGTCGGGCGGCCCGGCACGCGGACATCGCGATTACCTTCACCACCGCTTGCACAATACACGCACGGATTGATAAGCGCGAGTTCGTATCCAAACCGCTGGCACGTTGCAGGCGCGACCCTTTGGTCTTGCGCAAGTTTGCCGTCGGCGTACATCGACATACGTCGGAATACAATTTGCAGGAAGTTTGCGCACGTCGCGGGCACGTTGTAGTTCGATTGCCTCGCGCGCCATTCAACGCGCGTGTGCCGTAAGCCAAGTAAAATTCACGATTTGATAAATCGATGCCTCGGTAACGCACGCCCACCGACCACCGATGGACAATTCTAATAATTAGGGGCGACACCACAAATATGGGCCTAACGGGTGGGACGGAGGCAGCGTGCGGAGCCATCGTGCGGCAGAGCCCCGTAACAGAAGCCTCCACTGACGACGCCCGGGCGACTTGAGTGGCACACGCTGCCGATAACCTTTGACACTTAACCTGTGACAACGCTGTCAGTGCCGAGGCGGCCGTGGCGGGAGCGAACGACGGTCCACCGCCGCCGCGTGTGTTTGCGCGGAGCGCGCGTGTGCCACCCCTGGCGTTACCACGCGCGGGCGAACGTGCCTTGCCAACGTGTCTGCCAAGTACACGCTGTCGCCTGCGCGCGTTTGTGCGCGTGGTCCTTCTCGGCTCTGCCACATATACCTGCGCGTGCGTGCGCGCGCGTGTGTGCGCACGCGTGTGTTAATGCATTCCAACAGGTTTTCAATGGCGTCTATTGTGCATTGTGTCACTGTGCCGCCAGTGCGGGTTTTGTTTGAGTGTCGCCCCCCCCCTGCCCCCCCCCATTGCCGCCATCCTCGGGATGTTGGAAGCAAGGGCAGCCCCATCCCAGCGTGGTCGTTACTGGGCACGCTGCCGGACAGCACTGTCCCTTCGTTGATTAATTGCCAAGGCTCGCCAGGTTTCTTTAAAGGCGCTTTTGATGGCGTCTCTCGTGGATATTTATTGGGGGCTTTGCATCGGTCGTTTTTGCACTTTGCACCGAATTTGTGCCTTTGCAAAGGAAGCGTTTTTATCGATGAACTTGGCTGTGAAATAAAGTTATGGACTTGACTGACGGACTTTACATAATTAAGTTGGCATAATTACTTTATTCCGAAGTACCTCTTCCAAATGGTCCGGTCAGCATGGGAGAGTAGGCCAAATACCCTCAAAAAGCTCCTAGTCGCGCGAGCTAGCAATTGCAAGGCTGCACCTTTTGCTTTTCTCATTCCCAAGACAATTAAAAGATTTGTGTTTGTGCGTGCAAACATTGTATGTTTTACCCAATAGCTTATTGGAATAATTTTCATCCCAGAATGTTTTGCGGGAAAGTTTACATTTTTTGTTATAATTTTTAATTTGCACGCTCTAACGAGGGAAACTTTTTTTTTTAGAAAAACGTTGACCCTCTGGCAGGAGTCGTCCTGTTTGCGATTGTCACTATAAATACTACAGAACATTTCTCACCGTGTTTGTTTTAGTTTTATTAAATATAACGTCTCCGGGACAGTAATATCCCTAAAATAGCAGAAAGTACTCTTCAGTAGAATACAAAAATAGCGATGAAATTTGGAACAGATGACTGAACGGCCAGCCAGGACCATTTACGCCCTCATTCGTTTGTTGACTGCCGGTGTAGAGTTGATCCTCTACTCAATACCGGGAATGGGTATGGCATTGGTCTAGCACAAGGGTCGGGAACCGTTTTTCTGCCAAGGGCCATTTGGATATTTATAACATCATTCGCGGGCCATACAAAATTATCAACTTAAAAATTTGCCTTGTTTTATTTGGTCAAACATTTCATTAACTCACCCCTAATGTGATGGCTGGAACTGCTTCTCTTTGGTGAGGCGTGTGATGTTAGCTGGTATTGATTATGTCGATACTCGTAACTGCTTTTCCAGGTTTGCTCCGAGATTTATTGAATTTCGAGTCCCGCCTGCGGTTGCTTTGGCAGGGCCAGACCAAATGATTTTGCAGGCCTTATACGGCCCCCGGCCCGGACGTTCCCCACCCCTGATCTAGCACCTCAGCCCTTCCAACCATCCTCTCTGCCTACCTCTCAGCTTGGGTTGCCACTTGTCCTAGTTATCCCAGGATTGTCCTCTTGTAGAGATAGCCATCCTGTTAAATATGTAAGTCTTCCCAGGATAATAAATATCCAGTTTTTTTCATCATTTGCGCAACGCTGTAATAACACCACTCGACAACGCGGTTACGTGAGGTTTTGCCTCCCCTATTCTGGTATTGCGAGATATTCCTCTTGCCATCATATGTCCTGGTGTTTTTTTGTAGCTCAGAGTTGCTAACCCTACTCCCATCACCCAGCGTGTACCCATGCCAGCTCGCACAAAGTGCACACTGCGTCTAAGCCGGGTGATGGTTAGCCAGCCATTGCACGTCACATCTCTGGCAGGATAAATAAATTATGCAATTTCACAGACCCCCGGATCTTTTTCTGCAAGGGGACATGAAGAATTCCAGAGAAATCTTTATAGCGCTAACGATGCAACTGCAAACAGCACTGGAGATGAGAGTTTAGCTCAAGACACCACAGTTTATACATAATGTGTCAGAATACGTGGATGTGTGCTCGGGGGTTGTGCCGTGTGCCGTTTCGCACGATGTCAGACCTTTAGCTCCACGTGCTGGCAGCTTCTTCAGGAAAATACTTGAATGAGCTGAAGTCAGTTCCTGAAAGAAACTCCCAGCACGGAGAAGCGAAACGTCGTACATCGTGCCGAACAACACGCAGTGCAGAACCGACAAACACAGTGGAGCGCTATCCAGCACAATCGCTAAAACTTACACAGTGGTTATTTAAATACTTCCTTTGCACTGCCAGTTGGACAGAAACAGATGATTGATCCAGACGTTGACCCAACGCGGTGACAATGCAATGGTGATTTAGTAATAATGAGGTGAGCCAATAAGCAGTGCCCACCACCACATGACAACTCAGGCCTTGCTTTGGGTTTAATATTTTGTAACATATACGCTTGGGATCCCACCGCGTGAGCGTGCGGCTACAGTTGTATCATTTTGACCTTAGTTACATTATTTGTAAGAAGCCACGGGGCGGTGGTGCAGGAAACTAAAAGTAGGGGTTCGATCGGTTCTTTCTCACGAGTGCGAGCATGGCAAAGAGGTTATGCAACAATCTCCGTATAAGGCCTGGCCTGGCCTGGCAACGTTTTGGCTCGGTCCGGCATGGCTCTTTGCCCGGGTGGGTAAAAGTTGGACCCCTTTCTGTGGTTGGAGGAAAGTGAAGGAAAACGGGGAAGAGGAGGGGTGGGGGAATGATGGCTCGGAGAGTGGCCATGGGACATGTCCAGAGGAGGTGACCTCGGTGAGGAATGAGAGAAGAAATGGAATTATTTTTGTGGCATCTTACCGTCGGATGGAATTAATTGAGGGAGCGGGAAAGCGAATTTGACGAGTGGTGAGTTTGGGTGTGAAACAACGCGTCGGTTTATTTGACGAGCTTCGATTCTTAGACTTGAGGCGTGCGCGTTGAGTCGTGCGTGCGTGCGAGAGTTGAGTATTTGCTCAGTGTGCGGATCGGGTGCATATAACATGCTAATGTCACATTTGGGCTAACGGAGCCAACAAAATTGTAAAAACGAGACGTGAAAAAATAATGAACGATAAGAAGAAGCTTTCAACCAAAAGAATAATTGATTCTTTAAATCAAATTGTAATCACAAAATCAAGACATTTTAGCAAATCACGGGAGCAGGAATTATTACACGCCTTGTATTTACCAATGAACATTAAAAGATTTTCAGCATTTAAATGAGGGGTTGAACAGAAATGAGCACTGCAGATGTCCAGGTCTGTCCGTGCATGTCTGGATAAGTTCAAATGCGGTCCCCAGATTTAAATTCAACTGGGCTTTGCGATTGGGCCTCGATTAATCCATTTTACTTTTGCTTTAAGATTTGCCCGATGGCTCGTGGGATGAGTAGCGACAAGACCTATCTTGCTGCATCCCAGAGTTGAAAAGCACTCCTTTCATGTCAAGTCAAAGTTATTTCTTAATGAGCGGTGCTTATCTCTTGTTTCAAGCTCTGCACCAGTGGCAAAAATCCCGCATTCCCATGGTGGAGGGGGCTTAGAATCTATTCATAGAACGACCACGGTTGACTTCGCCACAAAGTGGTGTCCACTTTATCGACCCTGGAGTGATGATGGGCTGAGGTCAACCCACCCCCCTCGCCACCGCAACCAGGATTTGAACTCGAAACCTTGCGATGGGAGAGTCGCTCGCTCTGTACCGCTGAGCCCACGATGGCTGGCAGTCGATTAGCGACGTTGCTGTGCTCGTGTTGGCGAACCACGGAAGAAACCCGCTCGCTTGTAAACATTCAGAAGTTCACCGTTTGGCCGGTTGTTTCGGAACCCTCGTGGGAAGTAGGCCTCGTTAGTCAAAAATTGCTCTGTTGGTTTTTCCAGGCAAACCCTTTCCAAACAAATGTTTGAGAAGTTTCTCTCAGTCTGAGCGCTTGGCATGGTGTTTGTAGACATGGGACTCTTTTCGTGAGTATTATTTATTATTTTTTTGTGCTTCATTATGATTATTTCCTTACAGCGATCCGAAAGCAGCAGCGACAGCAGCGGCGGTGGCTTTAGCCCGGATTGCAGCGCAGCGAACGAGAAACACTGGCGATGTGGAGTGGAGAAAAACTTCGTAGCGTTCGCAAATTTTGTTTAACCGTGGTCTTTGCCCCCCACTACAATCCACCTCCCCCCACCACCTCACCCCGCCTCCCCCCCATGAAAGGCGTGCTGCCATTGGCTGCCCAAGTCACGACGTTGCCCAGGCTACGGCTTGTTGACGTGGAAACGGCAAATAGCCCGGTGTCGACAGCCCATGCAAAAGAAAAATGCGCAAAAAAATATATTTTGGCAGTGATTGCATTGATTGCTTGTGCTGCTGTTGAGAGCGATGTAATGCTGAAGATAAATACAACTCTTGGCAATGCTTTGAGACAAATTGGACATGCATTGCATCCAAATTACATCAATATAAAGCACAATAAAACTTGATGGCGTTAAACAACTACGGCATAATCTATAAGCGCGCGTGTGTGAGCGCATGGCGGAGCGGATTGCACAGTTGTTACTCGTTAGCGAGCGCATTGCGCTCCAACCGCGACCACATGGGTTTGATTCCTGACCCTGATGCTAAATGCCACTTGCAATTTGTAAACTGAATCTGGTGTGGGGCAACCTGAGGTTGAATCGGCCCAAAATAAAATGTTCCTAAGTGCAATGTCCAAGCGTCCAGACTCGGGACACAAAAGTGGCCTTAATAGGTGCTCGCTAATGGCTACTGCCCAGACAGTCTTCAGCACTGAATGGAGATCTTTGTGTTGGTCCGGTTCACGTGTATGAAAAGCAAAGGGATTTGACAGCAGGATACAAAGTGCACACAAATTCGTGATGATCACATTTCCGTATTTGTTTTTATTTCTCATATTTATTCTTGCGATTATATATTTAGAATAAAGAGTTGGTCATCAAAATAGGTTGAATCTTATGATACTTGATTCTTTTTTAGCATCTTACTTGCCTGTTATAATGAGATGCACGTTGCCTTTGACCGAATTGCCCAATCGCCCTAAATGCTTCCCGACCTTATCGGATTTCGGAAGCTCGGCGCGTCTGTTTGCACGTTTTCTCACAAGCACGTGTGGGTAACGCAGACTTGATAGCTCGTGATAGCTTGTCTTTTTGGTGGTTTAATATTCTAACACCTCCCGTATTAAAGTTTCCGGAAAGGCTCGAGCCTATTCTTTAAACTCTCGTTTATGGAATTTGGCCAATCGTCCCAACGTAGCAGGACCCCTCTTGAAATAGAGTCTTGAGACTCGGCGAGGCCTTACGTGGAGTAATTAACGCTCCTTCTCACATTGTTATTGCAGTTATTATTATTATTGACCACCCCTTGCGTTTATCTGTGTATTTCCGCACTCGGCGCATTCAAATATTGAAGCGTCCAAAACGATCCGTGGCCGTTTTGGCCTGCGGCTGTGAGGCACCTCGAATTTTTTGATCAACACGCGCGGCGGCAGCGACGGTGTCGGCGCAGGCCCCATCGGGGTCCATGAAACTCTTCGCACGCGAGCCCACGGCGTTTCACCGCGCGCCAAAATTGATGGTGAAAGAACCAAAGAGTACATTGATGGCGGTTCCGCGGTGCGGCCCGGGGGGCTTTTAGCGCCGGCTTCTCCCGGGTGGTGGCGGCGGTGGCGAACCGACCGGGAGGTTTACCGGTTTCGATTCGGGCAGGCCAACCCCTGGTTAATACTTCGGCGTGTGCGATAAAAAAAATATACTTCCTAGCCGTCCGCTTCCGACTGGGATGTTGCGGACCCCGTGACCTTTTTTTAAAACCAGGTGAGGCTCATTCGAAACGAGTAGGCCGTTGTGTTTTCCAGCATCGGTGTCCAAATTAGCCTCATTCACACATTGCCCAAAAGGGATCGCACGTAGCGACGTCGCATCCTGCTGTGCAACTACTGCGTGTCGTGCCTCTAAAGCGCGGTGCCTGTGTGATAGCCTTGCCGCTATGAGAATGACGCATAAAACAAACGCACTGATTATCACTTTTATATATATTTTAGCGCTTAGATGATAACGGGTGTAGTGGAGCAGGAGTGGTGGAAGCCGGGGCAGAGAGGGGCGCGTGGAAGAGTAGGCCAAATACTTGAGGGGTGTGAGCAAGAAATTGCCAGGCTGCACCTGCACTTTAACATGTACAACCCTTTCTGTTATTTATTTTATTGATTTGTTTCTTTCCTTTCCTATACTTTACACGCCTGTCGTGTTTCTTGTCTTGTTTTGTTATCGTAACCTTCTCACCCACCCCGACTGGACATCTGTGAAACACAGCTCCATAGGCTCATCGGATTTCTCCAGGATAAAGATTCTGATTCTCATCAGGAGGGATATGTATTCTCGCAGGACCATGAGTGAAGGCCTTCATCCAGCAGTGGATAAACCATGGCTGACGATAATGATGATTTTATTGCAAGTTCTGTGGACAAATCAGCAGACGAAAGTCCTTTAGTTTAATCCACTAATGCACGGCGCTTGGAAGTTATCTAATCATCCTGCGTTCCGCTGGCCGGCACGGGATCGTGACGGCGGGCAGTATACAAATGCTGCCACATTGTTTTTGCACCGTCTTTTTCGATCCGCGTGTGTTTACGTCACTGTTACGCGATAATATAGAGCTTACTTGTTCCTAAGTTTTTCTAGCGCCTTTTGCTCTCGTATATTTGCACTGGATGTTTTTTTTTACGTGCGTATCGTTCTTTTACGACCCTTAACCACCTCGTTTGTTGGTTGTGCAATATTCCTTAAGGACCCTCAACTCGTTCTCTGCAATGTTGATGTTTTTGCCTTTGTTTTGTTGTTGCTGCTGTTGCTGTGCATGCGCAAGCACCACGGATCTCCCTCGTGAAGTAGCTAGGGAACTGGCTCAACGGGATCATCCGTTATAACAAATAAATTTAGCTTAAAATATAAGTTACAACCCCGCCCTCTGCTCCACACTACATAGCCCCACATCGGCTGACGAGAATTAAAAACAGAAAATTGCCTCCATATAAGCGCCCTAATTCCAGTGATGCTGAGGCTCTGAGTAGCCCTGCTGCGCGTGGTGGTTGCTCACCCAAGCCCCTGACAATCCACGCTTTGAACTTTGCTGAGCTTCGCGGCTCTGATGAGATCGGTGCGCATTGCGGCCGATGTGGTCATTCAAAGGCCACGGCCAAAATTGTTCGTTCACGCCCACGTCAGATTGCCACGTAAGGAAGCTTTCTCAACCAATATTATCCACGATTGAGGTTTTTTAAAATTATTTTTGATGGCGTGAATATAAATGTGTCGTTAAACCCGCCACCACCCGATGCAGCCAGTTTCTGTAAGATTTGTCGCGTAAACGGAGCATCACAATTCGTCACTAGCACAGCACACCGGTGCGTTGGAGAGTGAACCCACATCATTAACAATCCGAGGACGACGTTTCCCCGGTAGTTACAACCGGCATCATCGGGCGACAGTCGGAGTTGTGGAGAAATCCTCCTGTTTCGGTCTTCACACCCTCGTGCCGATGGCCCACGTGTCAAAGACACGTCGGTGGCTTTAGAGACGTTTTACACTTCCGTCAAAGCGCCTGTTTTTTGTTTCTCACTCGCTCGCTCACAGCAGCGTCTCCCTGCGCCCCCGGCTTTCCCTGCCGCCTCTGCCCCCCTCCCTCGTGTGAGGACAAAATGGAGGAAGTTGTTTACATCCAATAAATCTCCCTTTACCCCCCCCCACCGCAGCTCCCAAACCCCTCTGTGTTTAGCTTCGGAAGGGGGGGGGAAGAGCCTGTTGGCCATTAGCCCTGCCTCTGTGCTGTGTGCTGATCGAGACAAATGTGTTTGGTGTGTGCCCGGTGGGAAAAACCTTGTCTGTTTAACCCTAACGCGCACCCCCACCCACCAACCAACCCCGATGCATGCCGTCATCAACTTGGTCAAGTTTGGATGAGCACAGGCCGGGTCTCGGGCTATCGCTGGGTTCAGCCCGGTGCCGTAGAAAAATGTATTTGTATTTATTGAACGTTTTTTCCTCCCAATTGTGCACATCGATGTCGCATCATGAAATGATTGATCCATTCTTATCGCTCGCAGAGCAAGTGCAGCCTTCCTTGTTAGAGAACAGCCCACAGAAGCGGATGTCACAGAACTATTTCTGGGATCCCTTGAAGTGATATCCTTGACGAGCATTCGTTAGGGCCCGAACTCTGATAGGAACGCGACGCTGGACCAGCAGCTGGAGGGCTCCAGGTTAGAGGCGTGCTTTATCAACGGGATCTTTGAAAGATTCCACCCTTTATTGGAAGAGGAGAAGGAAGCATGTGGTTGTTTGACGTGGCCAAGTTGGATTTTTACTTGCTGCCAGTTGGCCGATCTTCAAACCGGTGTCAATCAAAAATAAAACGTTATAGACGTTGCTGATGATTAGGGGGTTGATTTGATACAGTGATAACCCTATGCGGTGAACTGTCATACAGAAGCTCATGTTTGTGGCCTCCAGTAGCCACCGGCGTGATGTGACCCCATTATATCCGACACGTCATCATCGCCAGCCACAATCATTCCCCTGCCGCATGAGAGCCCCTCCCCAAGCCGCTGCTACCTGTCACGATCCTGCCACTCATTAAACCACCGAGCATCTTCTGCACACGAGCTGGGCTCGAACACTCCGTCTCCCCCAGTGGACATCCCCTCGCACGTGCTCCATCATCCCTCGGCTCGTACCTCTGGTACCAATTCGTTGAAATGGCCGATGACAATGAGCACGTGATAACGAGTCTGTAAATAGCTCCTGGGTATCACGTTAAAGGAAGTCATCATCATCAGCCATGATCAATTCGGCGCCGGATGAATTCCTCCTCATGCGGCCATTACTTCTAACTATCTCGCATCCAACGTATGCGGATGGTAAAGCATCAATTCTTCAACTTGCGATTTGATTTAGGCATCGAGCAGATGCAAAATCTACGCGTCAATTCGCCCCGAGAGGTTATGCGCGGGGTGCATATTGGACACTGGTCAAGGGCTGGAAAGTGGGTCGGATGGACCAGTGTAAAAAAGCTCATTTCCGATTCACTTCGTGATTTGGCATTGAGTGGAGGGCAAAGGTCAAGGACAACCGAGCTCTCTGGAGTGCCGAAGGGAACTGCGACCTTCATGCGGCGTCGCTGTCCCGTCAAACCAAGCACGGCTCTTGAGATGGGTAGCAAAACCCCGCTTCAAAAGAATGTTAGGCGCTCCGTCAATTGTTTACCTACTCATTAATGCTTGCGAAACATTAAACCCCTGGCCGTGAGCAGCCGCGCATACAAAGGTTAACCGTTGAGACATTTGCATTATATATCTTTTGTGGAAGAACAAGGCGGGCTGCTGGGGGTATAAAGACATTTAATGATTAATCCAATCGCCTCGCGTGTTTGCGTCCCTGTGGGGGTCAAAGCGCTTGGGTCAGAAAGCTGAGGAATGGGGTGGCGTTTTTTTCCCCCCCTCTCTCTCCTCTCTCTCAGTCTCTCTCGCTCTTTCCTTTTTTTTTGCATAAATTCCACAGCCTGACAATCATCTCCATCGGAGCTAAAAAAAATTAAACCCGGGCTGTGGTTTGTGCCCGGCTCAACAGTGGAGGGTCTGTGGCTCTCCTTGCTGGAATCCACAAGCGGGCGTATTCGAGATGCTATCGTTTGTGAAAATCTCGTGAAATCTACCCCCCACCCACCCTCCTCCACCGTTCACTCTTCCTCCACACTTTTGAATGCCTTTTGCAGTTAAACATGTGTCAGTGGAACGACAGAGGCAACAGTGGGGGGCGAGGTTATTCCAGTATTACTGTAATGTTGTTCTTAAAATTAAAATGTTATCCATTAAAAACACGGCATGCGTTCCTATCCACCGTCGTCTCAACGCAAACGCCGAACGCCCATGGGCATCGGCGTTCTGGTAAAGGGTTCGCCGCCGTTCGCCGAAATTCATCGAATGTTCGTGACGGGAAGGGTCGGGGGGGGTCACGATTCGATTCGCGAAGCGAGATTGGTTTTAGTTGTTTTTGTTGTGGTGCGTGGAGATTTACCCTGAGTGGCTTCAGACAACCAAGAGCTCAAAACATTCGTGAATGACACTAACTCCAAGAAGGACAGGTGAAATGTTGGGCAATGCCCCGTTCTTCATCGCGGCATTATCTGCCAAACATTTCACCTGTTGTATGTGCACTGGATATATTTTTAGGACAGTGTTCTTCACAAACGTGTTGTGTCGTTGTTGTGCCTGTGTACCACTTCCAACGCGGCATGACGAACACGTGTTTTTTTTCTCGCTTCAATGTTTCCTTGAACCAGTGACGTCGTGATTTGCCAACGAGAAACGCACCCTGAATGTGCTCGATTTTGTCAGACCTTGGAAACGGAGCGGAATTGAACCTGGTTGGTATTTGAAACGGGAGGGTGCCTGAGAAGACTATATTTGGGCCGCAAAGAAGCCAGCAGTGCATTTTTTTACATATATTTGCTGAGTTTTCAGTATTATCCCTTTTATACATGTGGTTTTGTCCAGGTTCTACAGTTTATGCCCCTAGTGACTAATACATGGAATTGACCCAAATATCCCAATGCAGGACCAGAAATGCATGCATTCCTTAAAAAATAAATACATCCACAATGCAATGCATGCATCTTAATTATAGCTTTTAACATTAATCCGTGAATGAAATAAATGCCTTGCCACGTGCATCAGCGGCGAGAGGGTGAGCTAAAATGCAGACGCGCCACGAAGACGACGGCTTAGAAAATAAAACAACGCCGACCTTGCCCGTGTCCCCTGCGTGGTGGCAGCTCCTTGTGTGACCCGCACGGCTCGCGACGCAGTCGTCCCTGCGACGTGAGCGTGGTGCGTCGTTGCCTCGACTATAAACTAAAAAAAATTCATTTTACCAGGTAAAGCCCACTCGTTTTCAAGAAACAACCTAGCCACCAAATACTCGAAAGGCGCGTTTCTAAATGTGGAGGGAAAAACCGGAGGACCCTGAGAAAAAAAATCCGTGCGACCGCAGGGAGAACGCGCAAACTCCAAATATAGGGGCGTCAGTTGTCCGGGATCAAACCCACGAACCTCCTGTATACCAGGCGAGGTAGTTGACATCTCGCCACCCCCAAAACTCGGCCCCGAGCGCCATGGGCAATGTCTGAGCAAGGAGTGGCTTTTCAACAAAAATTCCCCTCTCAGCCGCTCTTCTCCCTGGGGTGATGCCACCAGTGCCCTCTTCAGCTCCGTTCCCAAGGATGGGAGCAGAGAGGTCCCGTGCCTGGGGCGCGTGCTTCACCGTCGATCCGAGTTGAGTGAGCGCCCTCCTGTGGGCCGCGGATGAATTCCCGCAGAGCGGTCAATTGCCGGGTCGTTTTGCATGTTTTTGCCTGCGGTGAATGCAGACTCCCGATGCCTTGCAAAAGGTATCCGTTTGGTGGCTTGAACATCTTAACACAACTCCTGTTTCAGTGCCAGAATGGGTAACGCCTATTGTTATTGTTTCATTATTTGGCAAAAGGGTTCTCTAGATATCACCAGTTTCCAGTTGCATAAAATGTGTGAAGTGTGATATATTTACCCGTTGCCATGTATATCAGTGTTAATTAAGAGGAAATTACCCCTTAAGGTATTGCATGCAACGGGCCACATGAATACAAATATTTAACCTCCCACCCACCACAAAGATACAGATCCCCCGTGTAGCCTTAACAGCCTGTTGGGGCAAGTGCTGTAAGCGAGCACCTATGAAGGCCAACACAATACACGAGGGGGCTGGTAGTCAGCATCACGCCCGGCCGCCTTTGTCACCATAGTGGCGATGTTTACCCACCGCACGAGGTACTCATTTGAGGCTGAGTCGACCTCGGGGAGGCCCAGGACCGGTTGAGATAAATGTCACGGGTGTTGGCCCTGAACGGAAATGTAACCCGTGTCTCTGGGTTTGTAGCGCAGTGCGCGAACCGTTGCATCACCTCTCCCCACAGAAGGACTCGCCTTCAACCAGCGAATTGATTAATGTAACGGTTCGAGGTTATGACTCAATTTTTAAAAAAACCATCTCATTTTAACGCCTCGTTTGTGCTGTTTCTCATTCGTTTTGCATAGTTTTTTTCCCCAAACACTCCCACCAGCCTAAATATAGCATTGGCATAACACCTGCATAATTTGCACAGATCATAAATTCTCATATCTCACGCACGCATTTCTGCCGAGAGGGTAATCATGTATTTAAATTAATGAATTGATGCAACGTCACATGCCTACAAATTGCCACCTTATATTCACCACAACGGAGTGTGTGGGAATCGGCATCTGCTGGTCTCCAGAGGGGTCACTGGAGGTCAGCCTGTGCATGTATACAATTACTAAAACAAATAGTCATGGGCTGAGGAGAAAAAATAACCGTTTTGAGTTTGGCCTTGAACGAGGATTTCGAGTTTACAGCCTGCTGGTGGGAAGGAGGCTCAGACTGGGGTGGGTGGGGTGTGGGGGCAGAGGAGGAGGAGGAGTGACCTTCCATGAGAAGGCGTGACCTCCCAAAGTACCGCATACGTCGGAGCAAAGGATGTTTATTTGACTTTTGTCTGAGCCCGAGTCTCCACCGGCCTGCGGTAGCATGCGCCTGACACCGCGTCTGCAACGCAGCCAGTTAGAGGCCGGGGGATGGTGGCTGTCGCAGAGATGTTGCTGCCATGTCACGCGCACCCACCCAGATTAGGTTTGTCTTCTTCTTTCGTACGGATATGCATCGAGTAGCGACTAGAAATTGATGTCCTGGTTGTAAATCGAGCTGAGCCCTACAGGCCAGAGTGAATCCCACCCTTGGACTTGCAGGATGATCGCGATGGACACCAGTTCACACAGAGACTCGTAGACTCACACAGAGACCCGTAGAGTCACACAGAGACCCGTAGATTTACAGAGACCTGTAGCCTCGCACAGAGACTCGTAGACTCACACAGAGACCCGTAGACTTACACAGAGACCCGTAGACTCACACAGAGACCCGTAGACTCATACAGAAACCCGTAGCCTCGCACAGAGACTCGTAGACTCACACAGAGACCCGTAGACTCACACAGAGACCCGTAGCCTTGCACAGAGACTCGCAGACTCACACAGAAAACAGTAGACTGACACACAAACCCGTAGACTCACACAGACACTCGCAGACTCACACACAGACCCATAGTCCCACAGTGAACATTACTTCACGATCTGTTTCACTCTTTATTCAGGTGCACCGCATTTGTATTTGGGGGGAGGGAGAAACTTTCATGTTATAATTCGTGGAAGACGTGTTTGCACCTGCCGTGACGGCACACCTGTGCAGAGTTGGAAGGTTATTCCTTTGCATTCGTGGGTTTTATCCTGACTATTACCGTGCACCCAAATGAGTCACGGAACCCGAGTGGGTACTTTATTTTGAGCATTTCTATATTTTGTGGTTGCAGCCTGAATTCTTTGGACTCATTTTGCCTCTTTAGAGGCTGGCCAGAATTTCCTCCGTCAGAATGCAGGCCGAGCGGGAATACATCATCAAACGTGTTCCAATTGAATATCTTGTAGGTGGCTGGAACATTTCAATTGAACATTTTACATCAAAACATTCACTTTTGTCAGAAACCTGGTCTTGACCCCATTACTCGCAAGTATTTATTTTTTTAAAGTCACGCTCGGAGTTATACCTGGGAAAGTCCTGCCCTCCTCGCAACCCGAAAAGTATGGAAACTGCACTTTTCGGCCATCTCGGGGCTGCTCTTCGATCTCAAGTGTTAGCCAACTTCTACTGGTAGGAACCTCCTGGTTACACCAGCCCACAGGGGATTATTGTGTCCGTCCGTCGTGCATCCAAAAATGGGAGGGGTGGGGCTGGGTGGATAGGGGAGGGTGGGGAGGGGTTGGGTGGGGAGGGTGGGGCTGGGTGGGGGGTGGGAGGGGTGGGGCTGGGTGGGGAGGGGCTGGTCACCCCGTGGTGCCCTTATAAAACTCAACGTTTAACCTACTCACGCCGGCTTGTGCCCGCCCTCACAGTCGGCCATATTTGCGGAATTTGCCACGCCGCCGTTGACCCTGGCCATTGACCGAGCAACCCAACGTTCCTTCCAGCTCCCTCCGCAGGAATGTGTTGTTCACTATCCATGGAAACGATGTACGGTGAACGAAACGAGATTACATTGCGACCATATGTAGCAATCATCGGACCCCTTTGCAGGCAGGCTAATGCCCATTTGGCAGGCCGGTGCTGAAGCACCTTGGGATGGGTGCCACTAGGGGTGCCCTTTGAATGTTTGAGATGAGATGTAATGCAAGGGGCTTGGAATTTTGCCGAGGGATTTGTACTC